>NW_028327356.1:600000-900000 GCF_031878675.1 Megascapheus bottae | reverse complement strand
TAGGTTCTATTCACCGGTACCGTATATTCAGAAAAAAGCTAGAAGTGGCGCTGTGTTTGAAGAGGCAGAGCACTCACCTTGGGCAAGCGAGTCCAATGAAAATGTCTAGGCCCTGAGTCCAAGCCCTAGCACTGGCAAAAAGAAAAAAAAGAGCAATCTTACTTAAGTAACAAGGAATGTACCCTATATTTATACAGACTGAAAAATTCATTAAGAAATTAGAAAATATGTATAAAGTGCATAATTTCTTTTGTGTGTTGGCACTGGGTCTTCAACTGAGTGCTTCAGCTCTATCCCTGACCTTTTCTGCTCAAGGCTAGCACTCTAACAATGCAGCCCCAAATCAACTATCTTCAATTGAGATATAAGCGATGAATATTTCAGGGTGCTTCATGAAAAACATTTTTATAAATTGAAACTTTCAACACAGTCTTATTTTAGTATGAATGTTGAGATGGGAAGAGACAGAAAAAGTGAAATGTTTCCTGATCCCCATAGAGAAGAGACTCAGCAGAACCACTGTGGTCTGCAGGCTTCTTTGTGAGTTTTGTTTGCTTGTTTGATTTTTGTCAATTGTGGGGCTTGAACTCTGGGCCTGGGCACTGTCCCTGAGCTCTTCAGCTCAAGGCTAGTGCTTTAATCTTTGAGCCACAGTGCCACTTCTGGTTTTTCTGGCAGTTAACTGGGTACTTTGGCTGGCTTTAAACTTTGATTCCCAGATCTTAGCCTCCTGAGTAGCTAAGATTATAGGTGTGAGGTACCATCACCAGGCTGCTGCTCTGTTACTATGCAGGTTCTGGATCAAGAACTTCAAGTTCTTACTTCAATTTTTTCTTCTCTTGCCTGATACTCTGCCATTTGAACGAAGCCCCAGTTCCTGGTCTTTGTTGGTTAATGAGAGATATTATGATTTTCTAATATTCAGAGCAACGATTATAAAACCCAGCATTTTTCTTACTTGAATAAATTAAGAGACAGGACCTAGTGAGATGGAAAACAAAATTTTTTTTCAAGTTGGTATCCTGTTCTAATGCATAAATCTGGCTATTTTGCTTACACACAAATATGTATTTTACCAGTTTCTACTCTATTTTTGCTTAGCTTCAAACCACCACTGCCATTTCATAGATTTTGTTGTTGTTGTTTGCGGTGCTTGAACTCTGTGCCTGGGCTGTTCCTCAGATCTTCAGTTCAATGCCAGTGCTCTACTACTTTTGATTTGGCCAGTCCTGGGCTTGAACTCAGGGACTGAGCACTGTCCTTATATTTTCTCAAGGCTAGGGCTCTACCACTTCAGCCTCAGCACCACTTCCAGCATTTTTCTATGTATGTGATATTGAGGAATTGAACCCAGGTCTTCGTGCATGCTAGGCAAGCACTCTACCACTAGGCCAAACTCCCAGCCCAAAATTATTCATCATTACTATTAGCTATCTTCTTTTTTTTATTATTGATTCGTCATGTTGCTTGGACTTTGGCCTGGACTGTCCCTGACCTCTTCAGCTCAAGGCTAGCGCTCTTCCTCTACAGCTCCATTTTTGGTTTCTGGTAGTTAATTGGTGATGTAAGTCTCACAAACGTATGTGTCCAGGCTGGCTTTGGGCTTTGAACCAAGATCCTCCAATCTCAGCCTCCATAGTAGGTAGAATTACACGCTTCAGCCAGCAGTGCCTGACTGTTTGATGTTGCTGTCTCTGTCTCTCTGTCTGTCTGTCTCTGTATATCTGCCTGTCTCTCTCTCTGTCTCTCTGTCTCTCTGTCTCTCTGTCTCTCTCTCTGTCTCTGTCTCTTCTCTCTCTGTCTCTCTGTCTCTCTCTGTCTCTGTCTCTCTCTCTCTCTCTCTCTCTCTCTCTCTCTCTCTCTCTCTCTCTCTCTCTCTCTCTCTCTCTCTCTCTCTCTCTTTTGGTTGTAAGACTTTAATTGTGCACCTGGGCAATGTCCCTGGGCTCTTCAGCTCAAGGATACAACCTTAAACACCTTGAGCCACAGTGTCACTTCTGGTTTTCTGGTGCTTAAGTGGAAGTAACAGTTTCATGGACTTTAGTGTCTGGCCTGGCTTTGAACTGTGATCCTCAGAACCCAACCTTCCGAGATCATTTCCAGCTTTTTTTTGGTGTAAGTTGTACAGAGTAATTGAACACAGGGCTTTGTGCATACTAGGCAAGCAAACTACCACTAGTGTGCACTCCAGCCTTAGATAAGGGCTTTCTTTTTCTTTTTCTTTTTTTCACTCATGGGGCTTGAACTCTGGGCCTGGATGTTTACCTTAAGCTCTTCAGCTCAAGGCAAGAGCTCTACCACTTGAGGCACATTTTCATTTTGAATTTTCTGGATTATTTGGAAATAAGATTCTCACAGATTTTTATGCCTGGGCCGTCTTTGAACCTCGATCCTCCAGGGTAGCTAGGATTACCAGGGTGAGCCACCAGTCACGGGCATTAAATTATTATTTTTTGCGTGTCCTATGGCTTCAACTCATGGCCAGAGCACTATCCTAGGGCTTGCTCAAGGATAGCACTTTACTTCAGCCAGCCAACTCCCGGTCCAAATAGGCCACTCTTGAAGCTAGAATTACAGAGATCTGCCATAATACTGGCATGTTGTTATCTAAGTATATAATTTTTCTTCTATTTTTGATGGCTTTTCCTTAGTGTACATATTTCCTACATATTTTATGGAAAACTTCCTTCCCACTGGGGCCCTAAGTTAAGCCTAGTGGAAGCGTTCTTGCCGAGCATGAATGAAGACCCAAGTTCAATTCCTCAGCACAACATTGATAAAAAAAGATAAAAGTGGTGCTGTGGCACATGTGATAGAACTTGCGCCTTAAGAATAAACAAAAACAAAAACAAGGATCGTGCTCAGGTCCTGAGTCTAAGCCCAGTACTGGCAAAAAAAATTCTGCCCAAAGTAGACATTTAAACTTATTTTACTTTTCAAAAAATTTGTTGTTCAAGGTGATATACAAGGAGATTGCTGTTACATATGTAATGAGTACATTTCTTGTAAACATTGTTACCCCTCCCCCATTTTCTCTTTCCCTTCCCCCCAAGTCATAAATTTCATTTACAACAAATATATATGTATTTTCATTCCTGAAAAAAATAGTTTAAAATGTGTTCAAATAAATGATGTAGGTTGATATATTTATCAAAATGGATTACTTGAACTCTAAAGTAAACATTCTAAGTAATTTTTCTCATAAAACTGTAGTAATGCTATAAAACTAATATAAAAGGAATTTTAGTTATTAATTTCTTATGTTGTACCTTTAACATTATTACATTAAGCATACTGTTTATGGTATTAATACAGACAGCATGAAATATGATTATGTAAAAAAATTAAATGATTAAAAATAGTAAGGTTGGGGGCCAGCAGTTTGGCTTGGTGGCACACACCCTGGACTGGCAAAAAAGAAGTAGGGTTAGATAAAACAGATTTATTTCCAAATGTGTGGAAAATGGTATGATTTCTTGTTTGGCTAGTCCTGCGGCTTGAACTGAGGGACCAGGAACTGTCCTTGGCCACATTTGTTCAAGGGTGGCACTCTTACACCTGAGCAACAGTGCCCCATCTGCTTTTTCTGTGTATGCAGTGTCGAGGAATTGAATCAAGGTCTTCTTGTATACTAGGCGAGCACTCTACAACTAGGCCACATTCAAAGCCAAAGTAGATTTTTGATGGTATTGTGGAGTTTTAATTTTCTTAAATATTTGTACAAAGCACAATGGATATATAAACAGACTTGAACTCACAGAACAGAGTCCCACATAATATTACAGTTACTCTGGCACTTCTCCCGATTGACAAAACACATTTCCAGGCATCTGCTCTGTCCTTAAGCTTTGGTAGCTGACTTGTCTTTCCATGGAGGCCTGGCCTGGATTCCTGGTGATTCCATGCATTTCATAGTTCCCTGTATATCCAGTAAGGTTGTCTTCTATGGGACCAGACCTGTCTGGTTTTTGGCCCACCCAGGACCTATGTGTCTGAGGTCTCACATTATAAGTGGAAAATAAAACACAGTATAATAAGCACTGAAGAACTGCACACCATAATATTAACAATGAGAGTTTAATAGTTAGCAAAGTAAATACAATGAATACTTGACAAGAATCATGAGAGCAAGATAAAGAGACGTCTTTTTAGGAAGGGGACAGGGAAGCTCTAAATCCAGACTGGCCTCCAAGTTGCCTTCAGACAGTAATTCTCCTTCAGAGTCCTCAGAAGGGTCTCCTTCCTCATGAGAAACAGAATGTCCTTCCTGAGTTAAGAGGGGGATGGATTCTGGTTTGTCGAATGGAGATTGAGTCGCTTTTAGTGAGATGGATGGGTCTGGATATTCTGTGAGGATGGATTCATTTTCCTCCAATGAATTCAGTATTGAGAGTACACTTGCTGCTTCCCATGGGGATATTTTCCATGAGCCCAGCGTGTGCCCCTTCAGCTTGCACAATATGTGGAGTGTTACTCTGACTCAGATGGACTGACTCTGGGTGGAGTGTGAAAGGAAACGGAAGGAAATCTGGCTGCTCTTTTTCTTCCTCCATAGTATTTGCAGGTTCAACTGTGTCACACATGGGGTTCAGAGCAAAAGGTATATCCATAGGACTCTAAACCTGTTTGGTAATTTCTACAGAAGGCCCATGCTTTCTGGAGTGCAGTGATGATTCTCAGTCTGCATCAGTCACCAGCTCCATTGGTGGGTTTTTCATCCGGAGTTCAGGATAAGCTCTTCCACGATGACCCAAACCTAAGAATGGAAATAGGTACAGAGTGGACAGAGTGGACTCTGCAAGTTGAAGTGTCACTCAACTTCCATGAGGATCTAATGGAGGAACCTGTAGAACTGGAGTTTGGACTGAACACTGAGGAGGTGTAGGGTCTTTCTAATGAGTGCTTATTCCCAAGTCCTTTCAGAGGACAGACATTACCTGGCTGACACCACCCATAAAGGGCATTTTGCCAAGCTCTGTAGAAGTAAGGGCCAACCAATATCTAGACCACATGGGCTTCCTACTCACAGGTTCTGAGGCACCCACACCTGGACTTCTACTTTTTCTTGGTCTTACTGGTCGCATATTCCTCCAGCTGGTCAAAAAGTTTGTTTTTAGAAGAGCAGGTCCAAAGCCGACATGTGGAGCCTCATATAGAGCTTGAGTTGTGTCAGGGTGTGGCAGTTCTTGAACTTGTAGAAATCACTGGGGTAGAAGTCCATTCACATCGTATAGATGGAACACATGATGCTGTGGGCACATTCGGTACAAGGAAAGTGAGAGCCTTCTCTCTCCATCCTGAGCCTTTTACCAAAGCCCCTTTCTTGCAGGATTCTAATGCTGTGGCTGTCCTGCAGAGATGTGCACTTATGTGCTGGGAGGGGGGTAAGAGACACTCGAGAACAGGATGACTTTTACACCCCACTTCCAGAAGCTTCTGAGAGAGGCCTCTATGCATCTGTCCAAAGTAAACGCACCTTAAATTAACTAAGTAAATGCTCTAAATAAATCAATAAGTGAATGCTCTAAATAAAGAACTAAATGCTCATTCCTCTAATCTTAGCCACCCAGCAGGCTGAGCTCTGAAGATCACAGTGGAAAGCCAGTCTAGTCAGTAAAAGTCTAAAGGCACTTGTCTTCAATTAGGCAGCAAAAAGCCAGAACTTGACCTATGACTCAAATGGTACAGTGCTAATTTTTGAACACCAAAGGGATGGCATTTAGACCTGGGTTCAGGTTCAAGTGGCAGCACTGGACCACACACCAAAATGTAAATGCTTTCAGGTTCTAACAGGCAAAGCTATCACAATCCCTCCCTGATGGCTCAAAAGTGATTCAGCCCCCAGCTTTTCCTCTGACTCCAGTATTTCACAGGCCTCCGCCATTAGTACTGACACCTCATTTCTTACTGGGAAATGGGATTTCCTAGGATGTCACCTAGGTGAGGGCTGCAGTTGGGAGCCACTTACTCATGCCTGAAATCCAACTATTCAGTAAGCACACTGTTGAGACTCCAGTAGCTTGTGAGGGAAATGAAATGGCATGGTGTCCCAGTCATAATAAAGTAGTTTGTGCACTTTTATCATGCTTAGCTCCCCTGTGAATACCCCAGTGAACCAAACAGGCTCAGAGAGGAGCCAAGTATGCCAAGACTTGACCAGGAGGGGTGAGCAAACCTGGGTTTGGAGGGGGAACACTCACTTTTTCAAGAGAATTTCCAGCAACTACTACATTGTCCTCCACTATTTGAAATTGTGCAGGAAGTTTCCCACATAAAAGAGATCAACTTTCTGGTAGGCAGGGATCAGCTTTGTCAGCAGCATCTCCAACAGGCCTTCCTCCAGGATCCATAGGTTACAAGGCTCATTCAGAGTCTGAGCTGACTTACCATCACACTGTATTGGCAAAACAGTGGATATTTCAAACGTAGGAATGGGACCACACTTCACACTGAGGAATTGGTATAGAGTAGATTGGAAATGACACACTCTAATCTCAGTATAGTCACTTGAAAGCACACAAGAAGGTTGTAGTTTGTGGGCAGGATGATGGGTTCAAATAGGTTTCCTCTCAATATACCTCATCTGAGTTTCCCTGGAGTTTCCTGGCTTTCTTCCTAGAGAAATGCCTGATATACTGGAATTTTGTCTTGGCCCTGATCCAGCATCTACTTCTTCAAGTCAGACATCCATGTGGACTTTCTTGGCAGGTCTTGAACACATTTTCCATTACCTGGACATCTAAAATGAGTCATAGAAAAAAAGACACAAACATACATGAGATACAAATATTCCTTACTGTAAAGGTAATGTCTTTACTTTCCCATCCTAAGTGTTAGATATTTTAAAATATAAAAGTGGAAATTGATTTGTGAGAAATATATGCTTTTCTCCCTAACATATTAAGAAAATGATATTTTACAATGACCAATAATGTTTTTCTGTGTTTTAGTTCTCTTTTATATCACAGGAAATATTTATTGAAATTACCCATCTATGTATTGCTACAGTTTTAAGCTGAGTACTACCTTTAATATACCTGCAGCTGTTTTTTTTCAAATACTGTTTTGTTTATACATTGAGGAATAGCTGCCTTTCTTTTATTTTTGAGAAATACTCTAAATATTGTGCTGTTTTGCATCTTTTTAAAACTTTCTTTTCTTTTCTTTTCTTTTCTTTTTGTAGTTCATAGGCCTCGGCCCTGTCCCTGAACACTTCAGCAGAAGACTATAACCCCTATCCTTGAGCTACAGCCCCACTTCCTGTTTTCTAGAGTTAACTACAGATAAGAGTCTCAGGTCCTGAGTAGCAGATAGGATTACCTTAGCCAGTTTCAATGCTGTTTGCTTATTAACCATTAAGTGAGGAACACGAATTTTTTCTAGATTCAGCGGCCACAAGTTTGGTTTATATGTCTGTTTGCCTTTGATCCAAGCAAGAACGATTCTTGAGAGTAAGGACTTACACCTATATCCCTTCAGTTACAACTTCTCACTAAAGTCTCAATTTAGGTATTTGTGGGAATTTTGAAATTTATTTCTTTCCATTTGAAGTCTTATAAAAATTCCTTTTCTAACACTCCTGTCCCTCAGAACCATGGAAGACCAGAAAATCCCCAGCTCATTGTCTAGTTAATTTTCTTATGTTGATTGAAACTTTGTTGTTTTTTTTTCCTTCCATTCCTGGGTTTGAACTTAGGACCTAACCACTGTCCTTGGGTTTTCTCAAGACTAGAACCCTACCAATGAAGTCATTACTTCTGGCTTTTTCTATGTATGTTGTAATAAGGAATAAAACCTGTGTCTTTGTGCATGCTAGGCAAGCACTCTACCACTAGGCTCAATTTCTGGTGGAAACGTCTGGTTTTGAATACCAGTCTCTTCCTACCAGCATAAAGATATTATCCTTATCAGAGAATAATGCCTTGACTTATTCCTTGTTTGCTCAATCATTTATAGTCTTAGTTTGAAAGAAATGAAATTTCTTTCTTTCTTTCTTCCTTTCTTCCTTTCCTTCCTTCCCTCTTTCTTCCCTCTTTCTTCTTTCTTTCTTTCTTTCTTTCTTTCTTTCTTTCTTTCTTTCTTTCTTTCTTTCTTTCTTGTTTTGCGGTCATGGGACTTGAATTCTAGACCTGGCTGTTCTTCCTGAGCTCTTCAGCTCAAGGCTACTGCCCTATGTCTTTAGACTCAACCCCACTTCTCATTTTCTATTGGTTCATTGGAGAGAAGAGTCTAAGGTGTTTTTGTGATAGGTCAGTCTTTGAACCTTGATCCTCAGATCTCACCCTCCTAAGTAGCTAGGATTACAGGCATGAGCCACGGGCTCATGGCTTTCTCATTTTATTTTGTTTCACAGTGATTTCTACAGAGAAATCTAACTTTAACTCTACTGCCACATAGAATTCATCATATCACCCTATGATTCTTGGTGCCGGGGGTTTGGGCTAGCATGCACAAAGACCTGGTTCAGTTCCTTGGTACTACATACAAAGAAAAAGCCAGAAGTGGTGCTATGACTCAAGAAGTAGAGAGCTAGCCTTGAGAAAACCCAAGGACCATGCTCAGGCCCTGAGACCAAGCATAGGATTGGGAAAAGAAAATGATTCTTGATTCATTCACAAAGAATTCCATAGGTTCCACACAGGATTTCGGGTAACTAAGAATATTATTGCTCAGTACATCACAACATGAACTTACCAATGGGGCTCAGGCTCCAACATCAATATGAAGATGCATTCACTCACCTGTGATATTCTTGTCAGAGGAATTTCCTATCCAGAGTTCTGCACAGTGCTCTAGCTTGTCAATTAATACAGGTTTGGGAACACAGGGCCCTGTAAATTACAAACAGTAGAGAATTATTGCTTATGCTGTGTCATCATTGCTTTAAGTTCGCAGACATCCTACTCACAAGTTATCTATTAAATCTTTTTTCTCATTTCTCACTGGCTCCATGGTTGACTTTTCCCCAGCTCTGCATTCATTTTGTATGGCATAAACTTAGCTGTCTTGCTCAAGGCTAGAAAAATACCAGTTTGAGTCCCAGCTCCACTTACATGCATAGGTCTTCATGCATGCTAGGCAAGCACTCAACCACAAAGTCAAACTCTTGACACTCCACTAACATTTTTGAGGGGTTACTTGGAGTTATAGAGTTTCATGGCAATTTTTATGCCATTGCTGCCTTCAAATTAGAATTCTTAGATTTCTTCCTCCTGAATATTTTAAGATTACAGGCATGAAACATTGCACCTAGTGCCAGGTTTCCATTATAAACTCACTGTTTAGTGATTTGTAGATCCTATTTCCAATAATGATATATATTCTCTTCTGGATGGTTTATCCACTTACAATTACTGTGTAAGTTTGGAATGTCGTCTCCATTAGAGGAAACATAATTTAGAACTGTTGTCAAAGTATCCTGAAGGAATCCTGAAGAATGAGTACAAAATTACCTTAGGTTTTCTTTAGAAAATAATGATACTTCTCAGGGCCTGGAATCTTTCATTTAAATAGTATTGAAAGTTTGATAAACATTCACGTATCTGCAAAATAACAAGGCACTTGGCCTTGCAAGTGAATTTGACTTTTGCTCACCTAAGGACACCAGGTTGCTGTAGGTCTCCAGCATTACATCTCTGTACAGCGTCCTCTGAGCATTATCCAGATGCTGCCACTCCTCCCAGCTGAAATCCACAGCTACATCATCAAATGACACCAGCTTCTGGAATGGCACATTTTCATCAAGTAATTAGCACTGAGTTATAAACACACCATGTCTGGAATTTTATTCTTTTTTTTGTTGGAATTGTATTCCTTTACTTAAATCTTTAGACTTACATGAAATATTGACCTGAAAAGCTTAGGGATGGTGCCTAGGCCCAGAGTTCAAGTCCCAAGACCCACAAAAAAATAAAAAGGCAAGCCAGGTGTTGGTGGCTCACGCCTGTCATCCTAGCTACTCAGGAGACTGAGATCTGAGGACCATGGTTTCAAAGCCAGCCTGGCACAAAATTCCATGAGACTCCTTTCCAATTACCCACCATAAAATGTTTAATGGCTTGTGGCATATCATGGTAGAGCAATTGTGGTATTGACAAAAATAAGTCGGAGGAGTAGATTTAGGTTATAAATGGAATTATTCCATTGAAAAGGAACTACATTATATGATGACATATGCTGGTACTCTGAGAATATTGCAAAATCTTAGGGTATCAAGTAATAATACTGTGAAGTACTCCCAGAATGTTAATGTTCTATGGCTGGCATAATAATCACTTGGGGAAGAAACTTTTTTTTCTTTTTTTTGGCTGGGGGATTTGGAAGGCTTGAACTCTGGCCCTGGGCACTGTTCCTGAGCTCTTCAACTCAAGGCTATCACCCTACCTATGAAACCACAGTGCCATTTCCCATATTCTAGTGGTTAACTGTCGATGAGAGTCTCATAGACTTTCTAATGCCCAGGCTGGCTTTGAACCAAATCTTTAGATATCAGCCTGATATCTGAGTAGCTAGGATTACAGGTATAAGGCACTGCACCTGGCAAGAAATTTATTTCTTGCTGTTTTATACTACAAATTTACTGTATGTTTTACTTTTTCAAAAAGACTGAGGATGACCTTTGTTCTGTATATAATGGGAAGAGGGGTAGGGAGCTGTGAGCAGAAGAACTGAGGGGCAATACTCAGGGTAGGACAATAGCCTTAAACTAAAGAGCTCAC
Organism: Megascapheus bottae; assembly: GCF_031878675.1. Taxonomy (NCBI): domain Eukaryota; kingdom Metazoa; phylum Chordata; class Mammalia; order Rodentia; family Geomyidae; genus Megascapheus; species Megascapheus bottae. The sequence goes on along the minus strand of NW_028327356.1, from coordinate 889,282 downwards.
GGCCCAAGGTCCAAGCCCCATGACTTTCCCCACTACCCCACAAAAAAAGGGAAAAAAATTGGAGATTGGAGAGGATTTTCTAAAAAGAATATATAGAAATAGTAGTTCAAAATGTAGAAAGAAGTTCAATATTAACAGTCATGAGAAAAATTAAAATTACAATGAAATCTTTACTTTAAATATGTTAATATAAATATAGTTTTAAACAAAAAGATCCACAGACACACACACAAACACACACACACACACGCATACAAAAAAAAACAACTTTCAAAGTCTAACTATTACTGGGAAGGTAGTGAGAAGAAGTAGAACTTTGGAATAGTTCTGCAAGGAATATAAAACAATCAAAAATTGCGTGGAGAGTGCTAAAAAAGTACTAAATATAGAATTACATAGAAATATGGTCCAACACTTCTATTTCTAGATTTGTACCTAACGGAAGAGAAAGCAGAGACTAGAACAAATATGTGGAGAATCCATTCACAACTATTAATAATAATCCAAAGATAGAAATATGCAAAACAATGCATTGAAAAGGAAGAACATTTTACTATATTTTACAGATGAATCTTGATTACAGTAAACTAAAAATACAGCAGTCATAAAGGAAGAGCTAGGGTATGTTTTCCCTTCCAGAGCTTCCAAGGATCAACAAACCCTTAGAGCCAAAAAGCACGATGGTTCCAGAGAATGGAGTAGAGAGGAACAGGAGCTGAATGTTTAATGATTATACATGGAAGATGAAAATTGCTCTAGATGGGTAGAATGAAGAGAGAACTGTACCCTAAACAATGGTTATGGAGCCACACAGGATGGGACACACCTATACTCCGTGATCTTGGGAAACTCAAGAAGGATTTGTAGCCAACCTGGATGCATGGAAAGATCTATCATAAAAACTAATGTGGAGGGGCTGGGAGTTTGGCATAGTTGTAGAGTGCTTGTATGAAGACGAAGTTTCAATTCCGCAGTACCACATACACAGAAAAAACCAGAAGTAGTGCTGTGGCTCAAGTAGAAGATCACTAGGCTTGAGGAAAGCTGAAGGACAGTGCTCAGACCGAGTTCCAGCCAAAGGGCTTGCTTAAAAAAAAACCAGAAAGCTGAGCATGATGGGGTGGGGGCTCACTTCTATAATCTTAGCTACTCAGGAGGCTGAGATCTGAGGATCAAGGTTTAAAGCCATCCTGGCACAAAAAGACCTGAGACACTTATCCCCAATTTACTTTTAGAAAATGGGAAGTGGGGCTTGGCTCCAGAGTAAGGTGGTAGCCTGGAGCTGAAGAGCTCAGGGATAGTGCCCAGGATGAGTTCAAGATCTATGAACCACAAAAAAAAATAATATGGAAAAATTTGGATTCTGTGAATTTATAAATCCCTACTCACTGCATTGTTTAATATCAATGCCGGAATCTAACTTACACTGTCAGAATCTTCAATCTTTTGAGAACCTTCAAAAGGGTGTGTAAATATTTAGGATCGTTATGTCTTCCTGGAGGAAAGATCCCTTTAGTAGTATGTAGTAAACTTCTTTGTCTTTTCTTACTAATTTTAGTTTGAAGTGTATTGTATCTGATATGAGGATGGCAACTCCAGCCTGTTTATGGGGGCAGTTAGCTTGATAGAATTTATTCCAACCTCTCACTTTCAAAAGATGATGGTTTTTGGGTAAGATGTGTCTCTTGAAGACAGCAGAAAGATGGCTCTTGCTTTTTGATCCAACTAGACAGCCTATGCCTTTTAATTGGAGAGTTAAGTCCATTGATATTGAGAGTTAGGATTGAAGGATATTTATTAGTGCCTACCATTTTTAAAAGCTTTTAGTAGGGCCTGTGTCTTGACAGTTCTTGTGGTCCTTAGATGGTATGCTGTTTAGGTGCCATTTCATTCCCTATAATGCATTTATTTTGGTTTTGTATGTATAGAGCATCGTTGAGAATTCTCTGTAGTGTTGGTTTTGTTTCGACATATTGTTGCAGCTTTTCCCTGGAATGGAATGTTTTATTGTTCCCTCAGTTTGAATGAGAGCTTAGCTGGGTACAGTATTCTTTTCTGTTCTTTCTCTATAATAACTAAATTATCTTCAGCCCAAGTAATTCTCTCCTCTGCATTGTCTATCCTGCTATCAAAGCTATCTACTTTATTTTTCATCTCCCTTGCTTCTAATTACTCATTTTTGTTGCCTTGCATCTCCTGTTTTAGATCATCTATGGATTTCTTTATCTCCTTGATTTCCTTTTGAGTGGTTAGCTCAGTAGCTTTATTTTCTTTGGACATTTGCTGGAGTTTGGTCACGTTTTTATTTGTGGATTCTATGAATTCATCCATCTTTCTTTGAAAAACCTTTATTATGGCCTCCTTTATGTCTTCTTCTTTTTCACTTATCACCTTGTTTTTGCTTTCCTCTTGTTCAGCTATGGCTTCCTCCATTATCTCTTTCTTTATATTTTCACATTTTTCATTAATGATGTTTATCAGTTGCATTTGTGTAGCACTTGGAAGACTCTCCTCTAGGTTTGCCAGTGACTGTTCCATTGTCTATTTACATTTGGTAGGGGATGTTGTTTCTTGATTTGACATTTTTCCTGAGTTTCTTGTTCTGCCCATTTGAAAATGGGAGCAAGATTACTACTAAATACGATTATAGTTTTTCAGATATAACCAACATGGACCTCTTTAGCTGGCAGACATTAGATGTTCACAAGTTTTGATTGGTATTAACTCTTTCTTTTAGTGCACTTACAGACCAGTCTAATACAACCACTGATAAGCGATTTATACCCAAAACAATAAGCTTCGCAATTCAATCTCTATTGTCGTTAAGTCCCTCTGAGCCTAGAGAATAATTAACCACCTACATATACAATATTGCTCAACAGCCATCAAGTGTAGATCCGTGCAGTATAAGGGTGGAAAGACGAGCAGAGATCCAGAGATAGAAAAAAGGAATGAGAGAGGTCAGGGTAGGTACAAGAGGATTAACATAGGAGTGTAAGAATATTGTAGTAATGAAGAAAAGGTATAGCATAAGGATAACTGACCTAAGTTGGTAAGTAGGTAGCATATTTGAGAACAAAGTTTGGAAAGTTTTAGAATAAACTTACGTGTTGCTGCACGACTAGCTCTTAGCCCAATCAGTGGCCTCACAGTGGACCATGGGATGGATCTGTTTTTCTTGTCTACGTTGAGCGAAAGGGGTATTTCACAAGATGCAGAAGTGAAGATTTCAGAAGCAAATGCTGTGAGTGAATTAGCTCATAAAAAGGATTTTTACTTTTCTTTTATCTTTCTGCCAGTCTTGAGGCTTGAATTCAGGGCCTGAGCACTGTCCTGGGGTTTTCTCAAGTATAGCCCTCTGCCACTTGAGCCACAGTGCCACATCTAGATTTTCTATTTATGTGATACTGAGCAATCAAACCCAGATCTTCATGGATGCTAGGCAAGCACTCTACCACTATGCCAAACTCTCCACCCTGACATAGTAATTATAAAGTCATCATCATCATCATCAAATCCAAATATCCTTTCTCCTACAAAGAATGAACACTTAACTGTGTCTAATGCTTTTTTTTAATTTCACTAATTCTTCTGTGTTTTTCCCTCTTGCATTTTTTACACATGACAGCAAAGCTAATCATCAGGAAAAAATTGATTAGGATAAAGAAACCTAATAATATCCTAGTAGATTGACGTCAAAAATATGTGCAAGATGCCCTGTGTGTTTGACCTAGTGGGAGAGTCCTTGGCTACCAAGCAGTAAGCCTCAGGTTTGATTCCTCATTACCACATACATAGAAAACGCTGCAAGTGGTGCTGTGGCTCGGTGGGACAGCTAAAGCCTAAAGAAAGCCAAACAACAATGTTCACACTCTGAGGTCAAGTCCCAAGACTAGCAAAAACAAAAAAAATTCGACAAGGGGCAAAATGCAGGCAGAGAAGGCACTGTGAAGCAAATGTTTTGTAAAGGATGAGGGCAATATTGACCCTTAAGTTTGGATCTTACCTAAGAAAGGCTCCTTGAGCCTGAGACCCGACTAGTAGTTGAGCCTAGTGGAAGACATTGGGATTGGACAAATAAGGTGTGCTGTATACTACATCCACATGTATATTGTGAGATTGGAGGAGAGATTCAGCCTCCAGTATGTCTTTGGTGAGGTCTTCTGTGAGCAAGGATCTTTGGTCATTGGGCCCTGCCTCCCTCACAATGGAACAGAATATGGAACCCTGGTAACCAAGCCACTGTAACTAACAACCAGCTCAAGCCAGCTCACTTGGCCTGTGGCTCAGGAGGAAGAAGGATGTTGCTGTGCTGTTGCCAAAGGTCAGGAAACTCGAGTCTCAGGCATGGAAGTTGTGGATGTCTTACTCGAAGATGAACATGCTAGATCATTGCCAAGCCACAAATCCAGTATAACAGAACTTTCTCTAAGAAGAAGGCCAGGAAAATCCAGGGCAACCAGATGAGGTAAATTTCTAAAAAGAAATGTATTTGACCCCATCATCCTCCCCACACACTACAACTTTCTTTTTTTTCATTTTTTTATTGTAATTAGTAAAAGGGTTAGATGATATTTGCCAGATAGAAGGTGCATTAATTCACATACATTGATACCCTTTCACATGTCTTGGTACCCATTTCCCTCCAACCCCACACCCCCCACCCGTCTTGGTTTTCCCCCCTTCCCTATCAAATTTCAAATATCCAAATACAAATAAATTCAATATATCAGATAACAAAGTGAGATACTATACCAATATGGGATAACCAAGGGACAGCAAACGAGATGAGAGACAACATAGTACATTAAGGACAACAATCATTCATTATATGGCTTTTGTGTCAATATCCTGGAGGTCCTTTCAATTAGCTTCACATTATATGGCCTTATATATGGCCTTTTGCTCTATTGACAATCTCTGCTAGTAGAGGCCAAGGTTTCTACTGATTATGACGAATGAGGGAAACCACTGAGCCTAAGTTCCTTTGAGTCTGGCTTACTTCACTTAATATGATTTGTTCTAAGTCTTTCCATTTCCTAACAAATGGGGCGATGTCATTCTTTCTGGCAGCAGCATAGAATTCCATTGTGTACAAATACCACAACTTGTTGATCCACTCATCAACTGAGGGACATCTGGGTTGGTTCCATATCTTTGCTATGGTGAATAGTGCTGCAATGAACATTGTTGTGCTAGTGGGTTTAGTATGCCCTTGTTTCTGGATTGTTGGGTAAATGCCAAGTAGTGGAATTGCTGGGTCATAGGGGAGTTCTATGTTTAGCCTTTTGAGGCACTGCCGCACTGCTTTCCATAGTGGTTGAACGAGTTTGCACTCCCATCCACAGTGTAGTACTGATCCCTCCTGGCCACATCCCCTCCAGCATCTGTTGTCATTCGTTTTCCTGATCCTGGCCATTCTAACTGGAGTTAGGTGGAATCTTAGACTTGTTTTGATTTGCATTTCTTTTATGACCAGAGATGTGGAGCATTTCTTCATGTGTCTATAGGCCATTTTTGTTTCTTCTTCAGGGAAGACTCTCTTTAAGTCTTTGGCCCATTTTGTAATGGGATGGGTGTTACTTTGGAGGTTAGTTTTGGAGTGATTCAATTTTTTGAGTTGTTGATATATTTTAGATATGAGGCCTTGGTCCGTTGTTTGGTTGGTGAAGATATTCTCCCACTCTGTAGGCTTCCTGATTAGTTTACTAGCTATATCCGTTGCCATACAAAAGCTCTGCAGTTTAATGCAGTCCCACTTATCCAGCCTTTCTCTGATTTGTTGTGATTCTTGGTCCTTATTAAGAAAGTTTCGACCTGTGCCAAGGAGGCCTAGTGTATCTCCTATTCCTTCCTGTAAACTTTTCAGTGTGTCAGGTTTTACCTCCAGGTCTTTGATCCATTTGGAGTTAATTCTAGTGCAAGGGGACAAAGAAGGACCCAACTTTAGTTTACTGCAAGTGTTTAACCAGTTCTGCCAGCACAACTTGTTGAAGAGGCTATCTTTCTTCCATTCTATTTTTTTGGCTCCCTTGTCAAAGATTAGGTGGCCATAGGTCGGTGGTTTAATATCTGGGTCGGCAGTTCTACTCCATTGGACTTCAGGCCTGTTCTTGTGCCAGTACCAAGCTGTTTTGACAATTATAGCTCTGTAATAGAGCCTTAAGTTTGGAATTGAAATTCCTCCAGCACTGTTCTTTCTGCTAAGAAGTGTTTTTGGTATAAGAGGTCTTTTATTATTACATATGAAATTTTGAATTGCCTCTTCTATTTCTTTAAAGAATGACATTGGGATGTCGATTGGTATTACATTGAATTTGTAGATAGCCCTTGGCAAGATTGTCATTTTCACAATGTTGATTCTTGAATCCAGGAGCATGGGAGGTTTTTCCATTTCCTTAGTTCTGCTTTAATTTCCTTTTTTAGGGTTTTAAAGTTTTCATCTAAACGGTCCTTTACATTCTTAGTTAAGCTAATTGCTAGGTACTTTATTTTCTTTGAGACTCTTGTGAAAGGATTTTCTTTCCTGATTATTGCCTCGTTCCTCTCAGTGTTGGCGAAAAGTAAGGCAGTTGATTTGTGAGGGTTGATTTTATGGTCTGCTACAATTCCAAAGCTTTGAATCAGCTCAAGGAGCTTGGGAGTAGAGTCTATAGGATTCTTTAAATACAGAATCATGTCATCTGCAAAGAGGGATAGTTTTATTTCCTCTTTCCCTACTTGGATCCCCTTTATGCTTGCTTCTTGCCTTATTGCACTGCCTAGGAATTCTAGTACTATGTTAAAAAGGAGTGGAGAGAGTGGGCATCCTTGTCTTGTTCCTGATTTTAGAGGGAATGGCTTTAGATTTTCACCATTAAGTATAATACTAGCAGTGGGTTTCTCATACACAGCCTTTATTACATTGAGAAATGTTCCATGGATTCCTAGTTTCTACACATCTTTTAACATAAAGGGGTTTTGGATCTTGTCAAATGCCTTTTCTGCATCTATTGAGACAATCATGTGATTTTATCCCTGCTCCTGTTGATGTGTTGAATTATATTAATTGATTTGTGTATGTTGAACCAGCTTTGCCTCCCTGTGATGAATCCAGTTTGCTCATAGTGTATATTTTTTTTGATGAGTTGTTGTAGACGGTTGGCCAGCATTTTGTTGAGAAGTTTTGCATCGATGTTCATCAAAGAAATGGGTCTATAGATCTCTTTCTTTGATGAATCTCTGTCTGGTTTGGGGATGAGGGATATGCTGGCTTCACTGAATCAGTTTGGTAAAGAACCTTCATTTTCAATTTCGTTGAAGAGCTTGAGGAGTATTGGTGTGAGCTCTGCTTTGAAGACCTTATAGAATTCAGCTGTGAATCCATCTGGCCCTGGGCTCTTTTTAAGTGAAAGTTGTCTAATTTCCATTTCTATTTCAGAGCTTGAAATGAAAAAAAAGAAAGTTGTAGTGTGTGGGGAGGATGATGGGGTGAAATACATTTCTTCTTAGAAATTTACCTCATCTGGTTGCCCTGGATTTTCCTGGCCTTCTTCTTAGAGAAAGTTCTGTTATACTGGATTTGTGGCTTGGCAATGATCTAGTATGTACATCTTCGAGTAAGACATCCACAACTTCCATGCCTGAGACTCGAGTTTCCTGACCTTTGGCAACAGCACAGCAACATCTTTCTTCCTCCTGAGCCACAGGCCAAGTGAGCTGGTTGAGCTGGTTGTTAGTTACAGTGGCTTGGTTACCAGGGTTCCATATTCTGTTCCATTGTGAGGGAGGCAGGGTCACCTTTCAGGGCCCAATGACCAAAGATCCTTGCTCACAAAAGACCTCACCAAAGACATACTGGAGGCTGAATCTCTCCTCCAATCTCACAATATACATGTGCATGTAGTAAACAGCACACCTTATTTGTCCAATCCCAATGTCTTCCACTGGGCCCAACTACCAGTCTGGTCTCAGACTCAAGGAGTCTTTCTTAGGTAAGATCCAAAGTTAAGGGTCAACATTGCCCTCATCCTTTACAAAACATTTGCTTCACAGTGCCTTCTCTGCCTGCATTTTGCCCCTCGTCGAATTTTTTTTTGTTTTTGCTAGTCTTGGGACTTGACCTCAGAGTGTGAACATTGTTGTTTGGCTTTCTTTAGGCTTTAGCTGTCCCACCGAGCCACAGCACCACTTGCAGCGTTTTCTGTGTATGTGGTAATGAGGAATCAAACCTGAGTCTTTTTGCTTGTTAGCCAAGTACTCTACCACTAGGTCAAACACACAGGGCATCTTCCACATATTTTTGACGTCAATCTACTAGGATAACTCTCAATATCAATGGATTTAACTCTCCAATTAAACGGCATAGGCTGTCTAGTTGGATCAAAAAGCAAGAGCCATCGTTCTGCTGTCTTCAAAAGACACATCTTACCCAAAAACCATCATCTTTTGAAAGTGAGAGGTTGGAATAAATTCTATCAAGCTAACTGCCCCTATAAACAGGCTGGAGTTGCCATCCTCATATCAGATACAATAGACTTCAAACTGAAATTAGTAAGAAAAGACAAAGAAGGTTACTACATACTACTAAAGGGATGTTTCCTCCAGGAAGACATAACGATCCTAAATATTTACACACCCTTTTGAAGGTTCTCAAAAGATTGAAGATTCTGACAGTGTAAGTTAGATTCCGGCATTGATATTAAATAATGCAATGAGTAGGGATTTATATTTGAAATATCACTGTTGGCAAAATCTAACACACATTTGCTTAGTATTTGCTTTTGATTTCCCAAGAAGTTCAGTACAAGCCAACATGTGTGGCATATATCGACTGGGAGAAATTATTCAGAGTATGTGACTCATTTGAACAGGAGTCAGTGAAAAGATACAGAAGCAGGATACCCATATTGTGATAATTTGTATCTTTTGCATATTTTGTGTGTGTTATTATTTCCACTTGTAGTGTACATTTCTAGGTAAAAACTTTTAAAATGTTTAGAAACAATTTGTTATTTCAACAGCAAATAAGACATTTATATGCCTGATAAAATTCACAGAATCCAAATTTTTCCATATTATTTTTTTTTGTGGTTCATAGAACTTCAACTCATTCTGGGCACTATCCCTGAGCTCTTCAGCTCCAGGCTACCACCTTACTCTGGAGCCAAGCCCCACTTCCCATTTTCTAAAAGTAAATTGGAGATAAGTGTCTCAGGTCTTTTTGTGCCAGGATGGCTTTAAACCTTGATCCTCAGATCTCAGCCTCCTGAGTAGCTAGGATTATAGAAGTGAGCCACCACCCCATCATGCTCAGCTTTCTGGTTTTTTTTTAAACAAGCCCTTTGGCTGGAACTCGGTCTGAGCACTGTCCTTCAGCTTTCCTCAAGCCTAGTGATCTTCTACTTGAGCCACAGCACTACTTCTGGTTTTTTCTGTGTATGTGGTACTGCGGAATTGAAACTTCGTCTTCATACAAGCACTCTACAACTATGCCAAACTCCCAGCCCCTCCACATTAGTTTTTATGATAGATCTTTCCATGCATCCAGGTTGGCTACAAATCCTTCTTGAGTTTCCCAAGATCACGGAGTATAGGTGTGTCCCATCCTGTGTGGCTCCATAACCATTGTTTAGGGTACAGTTCTCTCTTCATTCTACCCATCTAGAGCAATTTTCATCTTCCATGTATAATCATTAAACATTCAGCTCCTGTTCCTCTCTACTCCATTCTCTGGAACCATCGTGCTTTTTGGCTCTAAGGGTTTGTTGATCCTTGGAAGCTCTGGAAGGGAAAACATACCCTAGCTCTTCCTTTATGACTGCTGTATTTTTAGTTTACTGTAATCAAGATTCATCTGTAAAATATAGTAAAATGTTCTTCCTTTTCAATGCATTGTTTTGCATATTTCTATCTTTGGATTATTATTAATAGTTGTGAATGGATTCTCCACATATTTGTTCTAGTCTCTGCTTTCTCTTCCATTAGGTACAAATCTAGAAATAGAAGTGTTGGACCATATTTCTATGTAATTCTATATTTAGTACTTTTTTAGCACTCTCCACGCAATTTTTGATTGTTTTATATTCCTTGCAGAACTATTCCAAAGTTCTACTTCTTCTCACTACCTTCCCAGTAATAGTTAGACTTTGAAAGTTGTTTTTTTGTATGCGTGTGTGTGTGTGTGTGTTTGTGTGTGTGTCTGTGGATCTTTTTGTTTAAAACTATATTTATATTAACATATTTAAAGTAAAGATTTCATTGTAATTTTAATTTTTCTCATGACTGTTAATATTGAACTTCTTTCTACATTTTGAACTACTATTTCTATATATTCTTTTTAGAAAATCCTCTCCAAACTCCAATTTTTTTCCCTTTTTTTGTGGGGTAGTGGGGAAAGTCATGGGGCTTGGACCTTGGGCCATGAGCTCTTTAGTTTAAGGCTATTGTCCTACCCTGAGTATTGCCCCTCAGTTCTTCTGCTCACAGCTCCCTACTCCTCTTCCCATTATATACAGAACAAAGGTCATCCTCAGTCTTTTTGAAAAAGTAAAACATACAGTAAATTTGTAGTATAAAACAGCAAGAAATAAATTTCTTGCCAGGTGCAGTGCCTTATACCTGTAATCCTAGCTACTCAGATATCAGGCTGATATCCAAAAATTTGGTTCAAAGCCAGCCTGGGCATTAGAAAGTCTATGAGACTCTCATCGACAGTTAACCACTAGAATATGGGAAATGGCACTGTGGCTTCATAGGTAGGGTGATAGCCTTGAGATGAAGAGCTCAGGAACAGTGCCCAGGCCCAGAGTTCAAGCCTTACAAATCCCCCAGCCAAAAAAAAGAAAAAAAAGTTTCTTCCCCAAGTGATTATTATGCCAGCCATAGAACATTAACATTCTGGGTGTACTTCACAGTATTATTACTTGATACCCTAAGATTTTGCAATATTCTCACAGTACCAGCATATGTCATCATATAATGTAGTTCCTTTTCAATGGAATAATTCCATTTATAACCTAAATCTACTCCCCTGACTTATTTTTGTTGATACCACAATTGCTCTACCATGATATGCCACAAGCCATTAAACATTTTATGGTGGGTAATTGGAAAGGAGTCTCATGGAATTTTGTGCCAGGCTGGCTTTGAACCATGGTCCTCAGATCTCAGTCTCCTGATTAGCTAGGATGACAGGCGTGAGCCACCAACACCTGGCTTGCCTTTTTATTTTTTTGTGGGTCTTGGGACTTGAACTCTGGGCCTAGGCACCATCCCTAAGCTTTTCAGGTCAATAGTAAGTGTAAACATTTAAGTAAAGGAATACAATTCCAAGAAAAAAAAAGAATAAAATTCCAGACATGGTGTGTTTATAACTCAGTGCTAATTACTTGATGAAAATGTGCCATTCCAGAAGCTGGTGTCATTTGATGATGTAGCTGTGGATTTCAGCTGGGAGGAGTGGCAGCATCTGGACAATGCTCAGAGGACCCTGTACAGAGATGTAATGCTGGAGACCTACAGCAACCTGGTGTCCTTAGGTGAGCAAAAGTCAAATTCACTTGCAAGGCCAAGTGCCTTGTTATTTTGCAGATACATGAATGTTTACCAAACTTTCAATACTATTTAAATGAAAGATTCCAGGCCCTGAGAAGTAACATTACTTTCTAAAGAAAACCTAAGGTAATTTTGTACTCATTCTTCAGGATACCTTCAGGATACTTTGACAACAGTTCTAAATTATGTTTCCTCTAATGGAGACGACATTCCAAACTTACACAGTAATTGTAAGTGGATAAACCATCCAGAAGAGAATATATATCATTATTGGAAATAGGATCTACAAATCACTAAACAGTGAGTTTATAATGGAAACCTGGCACTAGGTGCAATGTTTCATGCCTGTAATCTTAAAATATTCAGGAGGAAGAAATCTAAGAATTCTAATTTGAAGCCAGCAATGGCATAAAAATTGCCATGAAACTCTATAACTCCAAGTAACCCCTCAAAAATGTTAGTGGAGTGTCAAGAGTTTGACTTTGTGGTTGAGTGCTTGCCTAGCATGCATGAAGACCTATGCATGTAAGTGGAGCTGGGACTCAAACTGGTATTTTTCTAGCCTTGAGCAAGACAGCTAAGTTTATGCCATACAAAATGAATGCAGAGCTGGGGAAAAGTCAACCATGGAGCCAGTGAGAAATGAGAGAAAAGATTTAATAGATAACTTGTGAGTAGGATGTCTGCGAACTTAAAGCAATGATGACACAGCATAAGCAATAATTCTCTACTGTTTCTAATTTACAGGGCCCTGTGTTCCCAAACCTGTATTAATTGACAAGCTAGAGCACTGTGCAGAACTCTGGATAGGAAATTCCTCTGACAAGAATATCACAGGTGAGTGAATGCATCTTCATATTGATGTTGGAGCCTGAGCCCCATTGGTAAGTTCATGTTGTGATGTACTGATCAATAATATTCTTAGTTACCCTAAATCCTGTGTGGAACCTATGGAATTCTTTGTGAATGAATCAAGAATCATTTTCTTTTCCCAATCCTATGCCTGGTCTCAGGGACTGAGCATGGTCCTTGGGTTTTCTCAAGGCTAGCTCTCTACTTCTTGAGTCATAGCACCACTTCTGGCTTTTTCTTTGTATGTAGTATCAAGGAACGGAACTAGGTCTTTGTGCATGCTAGCCCAAACCCCCGGCACCAAGAATCATAGGGTGATATGACGAATTCTATGTGGCAGTAGAGTTAAAGTTAGATTTCTCTGTAGAAATCACTGTGAAACAAAATAAAATGAGAAAGCCATGAGCCTGTGGCTCATGCCTGTAATCCTAGCTACTTAGGAGGGTGAGATCTGAGGATCCAGGTTCAAAGACTGACCCATCACAAAAACACCTTAGACTCTTCTCTCCAATGAACCAATAGAAAATGAGAAGTAGGGTTGAGGCTAAAGACATAGGGCAGTAGCCTTGAGCTGAAGAGCTCAGGAAGAACAGCCAGGTCTAGAATTCAAGTCCCATGACTGCAAAACAAGAAAGAAAGAAAGAAAGAAAGAAAGAAAGAAAGAAAGAAAGAAAGAAAGAAAGAAAGAAAGAAAGAAAGAAGAAAGAGGGAAGAAAGAGGGAAGGAAGGAAAGGAAGAAAGAAAGAAAGAAAGAAAGAAAGAAAGAAAGAAAGAAAGAAAGAAAGAAAGAATGATATTTCATTTCTTTAAAACTAAGACTATAAATGATTGAGCAAACAAGGAATAAGTCAGGGCATTATTCTCTGATAAGGATATCTTTTTGCTGGTAGGAAGAGACTGGTATTCAGAACCAGACCTTTCCACCAGAAATTGAGCCTAGTGGTAGAGTGCTTGCCTAGCATGCACAAAGACACAGGTTTTATTCCTTATTACCACATACATAGAAAAAGCCAGAAGTAAAGACTTCATTGGTAGGGTTCTAGTCTTGAGAAAACCCAAGGACAGTGGTTAGGTCCTAAGTTTAAACCCAGGAATGGAAGGAAAAGAAAAACAACAAAGTTTCAATCAACATAAGAAAATTAACTAGACAATGAGCTGGGGATTTTCTGGTCTTCCATGGTTCTGAGGGACAGGAGTGTTAGAAAAGGAATTTTTATAAGACTTCAAATGGAAAGAAACAAATTTCAAAATTCCCACAAATACCTAAATTGAGACTTTAGTGAGAAGTTGTAACTGAATGGATATAGGTGTAAGTCCTTACTCTCAAGAATCGTTCTTGCTTGGATCAAAGGCAAACAGACATATACATCAAACTTGTGGCCGCTGAATCTAGAAAAAATTCGAGTTCCTCACTTAATGGTTAATAAGCAAACAGCATTGAAACTGGCTAAGGTAATCCTATCTGCTACTCAGGACCTGAGACTCTTATCTGTAGTTAACTCTAGAAAAGAGTATGTGGGGCTGTAGCTCAAGGATAGGGGTTATAGTCTTCTGCTGAAGTGTTCAGGGACAGGGCCAAGGACTATGAACTACAAAAAAAAGAAAAGAAAAGAGAAGAATGTTTTAAAAAGATGCAAAACAGCACAATATTTAGATTATTTCTCAAAAATAAAAGAAAGGCAGCTATTCCTCAATGTATAAGCAAAACAGTATTTGAAAAAAAAACAGCTGCAGGTATATTATAGTTAGTACTCAGCTTAAAACTGTAGCAATACATAGATGGGTAATTTCAATAAATATTTCCTGTGATATAAAAAGAGAACTAAAACACAGAAAAACATTATTGGTCATTGTAAAATATCATTTTCTTAATATGTTAGGGAGAAAAGCATATATTTCTCACAAATCAATTTCCACTTTTATATTTTAAAATATCTAACACTTAGGATGGGAAAGTAAAGTCATTACCTTTACAGTAAGGAATATTTGTATCTCATGTATGTTTGTGTCTTTTTTTCTAGGACTCATTTTAGATGTCCAGGTAATGGAAAATGTGTTCAAGACTTGCCAGGAAAGTCCACATGAATGTCTATGTGAAGTAGCAGTTGCAAGTAGTATCGAAGTGGAGGAAAACGTGAGATTTGCAACAACTTTAAATTTGAGCTCTACACATAATCCAGAGCTGATTAGTAATAACGGTAACAACTTAGGGGTGAGGACTGAGGAGTTCATTAAGTGTCAGAACATGCTTCTGTCTCCTAAGCCTGATGAGATGCATGCTGCATATAGATCTCGTATGTCTCCTGTTCTTAAAAAATCCATCGGCTATTCAGAGCATTTTATTCATGATTGTGACAGCCCAAAAGATCTGCAGTATCATAGTTCTGTTCTCCCTGCCCAAGAAATTCTTCAGGGAGGGAGGAAAACTGCTAAATGTACTGTGTGATGAAAAATATTGTACTTAACACCGACCATCACTACACATCTGAAAATGTACACAGGAGAGACTCCTCATATATGTAGTGAATGTGAGAAATCTTTCAGTAATGAAATACGCCTTACAATACCTCAGAGCAAATATTCTGAGATATGTGATGCGTACATCAAGTGTGAAAATTAATTTCTGAGAAGTCAGACCTGACGCTCCAACCTCGATCTCCAAGAGAAGACAAACCTTATCAATATGAGGAACGTAATAAAATTTCTGCCCAGAATTCAGCTCTCAGCACACATCAGAGATCTCACACAGAAGAGAAATCTTATGAATGGGATAAATGTGGGAAGACTTTTAGACTGAAATCATACCTCACTTTGCACCAGAGAAGACACACAGAAGAGAAACCTTATGAATGTAACAAATGTGAAAAGTCTTTCACCCAGAAGATACACCTTCGAGTTCATCAAATAAAACACACAGGAGAGAAATCTTATAAGTGTAATGAATGTGGAAAGTCTTTCCAAGGGAAGGGAAAACTTCGTGTTCATCAGAGAATACACACAGGAGTGAAACCTTATGAATGTAACCAATGTGTAAAGTCTTTCCGACAGAAATCTTCCCTCAAATTGCATCAAAGAACACACACAGGAGAGAAACCTTATGTGTGCAACAAATGTGGAAAGACCTTCAAGTGGAAGTCATATCTTGATGGGCATAATAGAACACACACAGGAGAGAAAACTTATGCATGTAGTGAATGCGGAAAGTCTTTCAAATGGAAGGTAAAACTCCATGTTCATCAGAGAATATACTCAGGAGAAACACCTTATGAGTGTAACATATGTGGAAAGTCCTTCACACAGAAGCCAAACCTCAACATGCATAAGACAATTCAAACAGGAGAAAAACCTTATGAATGTAACCGATGTGGAATGTCTTTCAAATGGAAGTCTTCCCTCAAATTGCATCAGAGAACACACACAGGAGAGAAACTGTACGAGTGCATCAAATGTGGTAAGACCTTCAGATGGAAGTCACATTACAGGAGGCATAACAGAATTCACACATATTAGAAACCTTAGGAATATAACCAAAGTTGAAAGTCTTTCGTGCAGTATTCACCCTTCAGGAAGCGTAAGAGAGTTCACACATATGAGAAGCCTTAGCAATGTAATAAATAGGAAAGACTTTTTATTCTGTGGAAGAAAACTCAGCTTGTGTCACAGAACCAACACAAGATGAAACCCTTAATGAATGTAGCAAATGTTCAGTCTTTTCCCCAGAAGGCACAAGTCAAGATTTATCACTAAACACCCACAGGATAGAATCCTATGAATAAAATGAAAGGGAAATTTTTTTGAAGAACTCATAGTTGAGTTTGCATGATACCACACAGACACAGGATAAAAATCGTATGAATATAAGAATATGAAAAATCCATCATGAACGCATGACTAAGTACAAAATGCACATAGGAGAGAAAAACCTTATGAATATTACAAATGTGGAAAGTGTTTGACCTGGAAGGCATACTTCTGTGTTCATCACAAACCTGATTCCCATAGAAGAAAAGAAAACTAATGAATAGAACAAATGTGCAATGACTTTTAATCAGAAGTCAGTCTTCAGTACATTTCAGAACATACACAATAGAGAAATTCTGAGTAATGAAAAACATTCAGCTATATATAGAATCTCTGTATATGGGAGCATTAGGGTAAGTCTTCTAAACAAAGTCAACCTTCAGCAAGCATTAAGAGCACTCACAGAAGAAATAATAGCATGTAGGAAAACCTTTGTCAGAAACCTCTAAAAGCTGACTGTGTGGCTTAGTGGTAGAATGCTAACCTATCAAGGATGAAGGCCTGGGTTAGATTCCTCAATACTACGTGAAAAGAGCAAGCCAGAAGCAGCACTGTGGTCCAAATGGTAGAGTGCTAACCTTGAGCAAAAGTAGCTCAGTCCCTGAGTTCAAGCCTAAGGATAAGAGAGAGAGAGAGAGAGAGAGAGAGAGAGAGAGAGAGAGAGAGAGAGAGAGAGAGAGAGAGAGAGAGAGAGCGAGAGAGAGAGAGATAGAGAGAGAAAGAGAGAGACAGAAAGAGAGAGAGAAAAAGAGAAAAGAGACAGAAAGTGAGAGAAACAGGAACTTCTAAATTGTACAGAGATAGAGAAGGAGACAGAAACTAATTTCTAAACTTTACAGTCTTTCTATTTCCTTACAAATTCGTCTATGTCATTCTTTCTGACAAGCACAGAATTCCATTGTGTAAAAATACCATATTTGATCTACTCATCAACTGACGGGCATCTGGGTTGGTTCCATACCTTTGCTATAGTAAATAGTGCTGTGATAAATGTTATTGTTCTAGTGAATTTAGTATGTCCTATCTGGACGATTGGCAAGTAGTGAAATTGCTGGATCACAGGGGAGCTCTATGTTTAGTCTTTTTGGGATACTGCCATAGTGCTTTCCATAGTGGTTGAACGAGTTTGCAATCCCACCACAGTGTAGTAGTGATCCCTCCTGGCCACATCCCCTCCAGCATACGTTATTAGATTTCTGGATCTTGGCCATTCTAACTGGAGTGAGGAGGAAAAGGGAAAGAGGAACTGAAACTTTCTCTCCTTACAGATGACATGATTCTGTATTTAAAGAACCCTATAGTCTCTACTCCGAAGCTGCGTGAGCTGATATAAAACTTTGGTAAGGTAGCAGGGTATAAAACTAACCCTCAATGTCAACTGCCTTCTTATATGCCAAGAAACGAGAGGAATGAGGCAAGAATCAGGATAGCAACTCATTTTGCTATCAAAGAAAATAAAATACCTAGGAATTAACTTAGAATGTAAAGCACCTTTTTGATGGAACTATAAACCCTGGAGAAGGAAATTAACGCAGAACTGAGGAAATGCAAAAACCTATGCTCCTGGTTTGGAAGAAGTAATATTGTAAAAATGGCAATCTTCAGTCAATATCCCAATGTCATTCTTTAAAGAAACAGAAGAGGAAATCCAAAATTTCACTTGGAATAATAAAAGACCCCTTATAGTCTGTCTTCTTGCATGATACATAGTGTTTAATCTCACCTTCTCCACCAAAATCTCATCTTTCTCATTGAGACATAGGTGGCCCTGTTTACTAGCAGCAAAGGCTCAAACGCGCAGTTTCAGGTGTCACCACTGCCTCTGTTACTGGATAGATCCAACTCTGTCATCGATTCTGAGGTCTGCTCTGGGAGTCTTGGTCACAAGTTGTTCTGTGGCATCTGCTGCCAGCCTGTGCCTATTTGCTTCCTTTTCTCCAGCAGCCTACAACAGGGAATGAATTTCACGCGCTGATGCTCTCCTTCATATGCAGGGCAGGATGAGCCCAACCCTCCCTCATCTTCCTCTTCCAATTTTTGGGAAAAAATGTGCTGGCAGAAGTCCTCAGGTGTGGCGCATGGCTGATCCACACTTTTAATCCAGGCTGGTCAGGAGGCTGAGATCTGAGTATGGAAGTTCCAAGTCACCTAGAACAGGAAAGTCTGATAGATTCTTACTACCAAAAATAAAAACAGCTGGGAATGGAGTTTGGGCTCAAGTGGTAAAGGGCTAGTCTTGAGTACAAATGCTTAGTGCCCCGGCCCTGAGTTCAGGCTCCAGCACTGCCAACAACCTCACTTTAGTGAGATTTTAGCTTTATCCATGTAGGCACATCTCACTGGAATCTTTGCTGGTAGAGATAGTCTTCATAATTTTGTCTCAAGGTAAAGGTCCTCCTGGGGTAGTACACAAAAGATGTCTTGGAGAGAGGAGCCCCACTTGCTCCAGGTTTGAAGATGGCATAGGTCAAGCCAGCATGGAGTTGGCACATCAATCTTTTTCCTAGCACCACCTACCAGTGAATGTCAAATGACATTGATTGTTGTGGGATTGTGTGATTGAAGTGCCTCATTAAGGGCAGTGTTAGCACATCCAAACTTGGATACCAGGAATGCTGAAATCTCAAAGCTAAGATTTCTGTTGGCTACAGAAATGCTGGTGTGTCTGTTTTTCACTAAAAGTTCAGGTGCAAAGATTCTGAAGCTTGATGCCATGTGTTTATTCCATTTAGTAAAATTATTTTAATGCACTGTAAAGTTAAAACATTTGATAAGAGTCAGGGGTAGTGAAAACATTGTTCTTGAATTCAGGTGTCTGGCAAGGTAATGGGGGGTGTTGGTGGCTGGGACTATGAAGCTGGAGCTGCTATCAAACCATGGATCATGTTCCTCTTTGTCTGGGAGAAATGACTCCAAAGATGAAATTTGAATGGTGAGGAAAACATGATGATGTACTCAGGAAATTTCTCCTAATCAAATGCTCATGTGGAAGTGGGATGGGGGCTGGGCATGTCTGAGGCAGAGCTTAAGGGGGCTTCTCATGGCGTTGAGAACGTTCCTTGCGACTTCAGGCATGCAGCAGGGTGTTTTAGATGACCATTGTGAGATGGATGGAATAAGACTGGAGACAAGATGAATGCTGGGATCCTGCAATGCTCTTGCATGAGTGGCTGGTGGCTCACCTGAAAGAACTAATTATTTCTAAAAAAGAAATCAGGAATTTGTTTTGATTAGATAATACCTGTAATCCGAGGCATATTCAGGATCCTGATCTTAGTATTGTGGTTTAAAACCAACCCAGCAAAGGGAAAAATGCATGAGACTCTTACTCCCAGTTTAGAGCAAGAACAAAGATTGAAGTAGAGCTGTGGCTCAAGAGCTAGAGTGCTACCTTGAGCAAAGAAAAGCTAAGAAAAAGCTCCAGGTTTTGAGTTCAAGGCCAGGAATGAAAGAAGGAAGGTAAAAAAGAGAAAGATGTGAGGAAGGAAAATATATAAATGAAAGAGAAGGAACTAGAAATTTAAAACTAGAGAATATTTAAAAGTCATCAGTCCTTCTAAGAAAAGTGTTGGAGTATGGGTTCTATATGTGGTGAACTGGAAGCCCAGCAGTGACTTGTTAACCAAAGAGTCACCATGATGAGCAAAGGATAGAAATCTGCATGAGCCTCTTAGCGGATGGAGTGACAGAAGAGAACCTCAGCTCCCATCCCATAGTTAGAAGTATATAGAGATGGGGAAGTTGGCATCACCTTGATGTCATTGTGTCCATGGAGACTGGAAGCCATGGCTCTGTGAAAGCACAATGTTCTGGTTACTGAGCTGGGAGGCTGAGGAGAGCCAAGTCCTGGCCATGAAGAAATCAGAGTGGCAGCAGAGCAACTCTGCTGCAGTGTGTGCCTGCTTGGCTGTTCTTATTCTGTGGTGGATCAGGCCGGAGCGGGTGATAGTAACTGTTTTGTGGTCACAAGCCCTTCACCAAGAGCTTCCTCTGAGATCCTCATAAGCTAGAGGGTGGCTGGTGGTGGGATGTGTGTGGGGTGGAAGTGACAGAGGGATGGACGCATGGCAAGGTGGGTGAAGAGATGAGAGGAATGATGAGAGCCCAGTTCATTGGTTTCCAAGGTTAATGGGTGGGAGGTAGAGAGGCATGATGGAGGAATGATGGAGGCAGGGGAAGGTGGTGACAGATTGAGGCCATCTGTAGTGCCAGCCTGGCCATCATCTGAAGCCCATAGGGAGCTTCCTGATCCTTCACTTAGTCCTGCTCCTTGTGGAGGGAATGAGAGTTTCATGGACTTTCCTTTCTGGACTGGCTTCAAACAGAAGCTATGCACAGTTTTCAAACCATACCCTACTGAAGAAGGGAAGCTTGATCTGGTGCTTAACTGGGTTGCACTTTGGCTCCGTTTGCTATGCCTCACGGGAGGGGGCTCATCATTTGTAGACTAAGATATCATGACCTTCAAAGCCAAATGCTTCCTGAAAGTTCAGGGTCCCAGCCTATGTGTTGGGCCGGGGTGAATACATTCTCTGTTATGCTGGGTCATCAACCCATGTTTTAAGCTGGAAGTAGGCAGTGCCACATTTGATAAGAACATCTGCCAGAGATTGTCACCTCATGAAAGCAGATTCTAAATTTGTATTCCATTTCCTGTGGTGGAGAAATCCCCTCCAAGTTAGAAAGGCTCACATCCACCTGCAGGTCACACTCCTAATGCACCCTTGAGTGTCCTCATGGTATTGGGATCTAAGTTTGTAGGGAATGCTGCTTTAGTCCATGAATTAGCTGGACAAGTGATGACAAACGTGTTGTGGATTAATATGAGAACAATTTAAGAATCCCTGGAGGAGCATCAACCTGACCCTCTGTGGTGCTATAAATCTGATAGGATGTTCCAGACTGAGAAACAATCACATGGCTTTGTGTTTGGCATCCAGAAAAGTGAGTGCATGTCTTAGCTGTCAGCCAATACAGAGGAGGACATGAATAAGTGGGTAGAAAGCATCTGTCAGACCCCTGTCTGGGGGAAGGTGGAGAGAACATAGGAAGGTAGATACCATGCCTGTGGTGGGGCCAAAAAAAGGGTAAAAGAGGCAAAGGAACCAGGTACTGGTAGCTCAAGACTGTCATCCAAGCTACTCAGGAGTTTGAGATCTGAGGATCACAATTCAAAGCCAGCCCAGGACAGAAACTCCATGAGACTCTTATCTGCAATAAACTACTGAATGCAAGAAGCTCAAGCTCAGTGACAGCATCCAGGCCTAGCGTTCAAAACCGAGGACTGGCAGAAAAAAGTATCAAAGGTCAAGAAGCTGGCCAAAAGTTAGAGGGACTCTATCTTGACAAACAATACAATGGTAAGTTGCACTCAGAAGACATGCACAAAATCTGGAAATGCCTGAGACCTATCTGTTTGTCTAACTACATATGTTTATGCATTTATATATTAGTATAGAGAGACAGATCAATACATATGACTATACATATATACATAGCCAGACACTTATGGGTGGGTGGTATACTGTGTGAGAGTTTGTGTTTGTGTTTTGTGGATGGCTATCTCTGTTTAAGAAAGATAGAAAATATGTAAATATCTTTAAAAAAACGATAAAATATAGAGAGACATAAGCTCTTGAGGGAATCTGAAATGACAAGATTATTCACAGGCACGTTTATCCTTATGGATTCCTCAGCAAGTTTTAATTTTTTTCATTATTTTCTTTCTTTTTTTGAACCAGTGCTAAGGATTTCTCTCAGGGACCAGGTGCTGCCAATTACTAATTTTCTCATGGCTGGTACAAGAGGAACTGAGCCACAGTTCCACTTTTGCCTTATTTATTCGTGCTTAACTGAAGATAAAGATTTCTATCAGTGACTTTCTTTCAGGGGCTGGATTCTAACGAGGATCCCCAGACCTCAGCCTGCTCTATAGCTACAATTAACAATATGAGAACCCAGCACTGGGTTCCAATGCACAGGGCAAGAAATTGAGTGAATCTCTCAACTCCAATTAGCTATAATAAGCTAGAACTGAAAGACCAATACCTTTGAGGAAAAGATGCTGAGGGTTATCACACAGGCCCTAGGAGTAAGCCCTAAACCCTGTACACATGTGTGCATGCACACATTGGCAGATACACACACACATGCACACACACAATATCTCAGGCAATATTGTATTTTGAATTAATATCCAAAGATTGCACAACAGGATAGCAAGTAAGAAAATCTGTTTTTCTTGTCTACATTGAGGGAAAGGGATAAGTCACCAGATGCAGAAGCGAAGAATTCAGAGGCAAATGCTGTGAGTGAATAACTTGTAAAAAGCACATTTCTTTTCTTTTCTTTTCTTTTGTTTTTTTCTGCCATTCCTGGGGCTTGAACTCAGGGCCTGAGCACTGCTCTTGGCTTTTGCCAAGTCTAGCCCTCTGCCACTTGAGCCGCATTGCCATATGGATTTTTATATCTGTGTGATATTAAGGACTCAAACCTAGATCTTCATGGATGCTAAGCAAGCACTCTACCACTGGGCCAAACTCTAAACCCCGATTAAGTATTTATAAATAGTCATCATCATCATATCAAAATATCCTTTCTCCTACAAAGAATGAACACTTATCTATGTCTGTAAGACTTTTTTTATGTCACCAATGCTTCTGTGATTTTCCCACTTGCATTTTTACAGATGACAGCACAGATATTCATCAGGAAGAAAAATTGATTACGATACAGAAACCTAACAACGTCCTAGTAGATTGAAGTGAAAAATATGTGCAAGATGGCCTGGGTGTTTCATCTATTTGTAGAGTGCTTGGCTACCACACAAAAAGAGTCCGGTTTGATTCTGCAGTACCATATACATAGAAAACTCTGGAAGTGGTGCTGTAGCTTGGTGGGACAGCTATAGCCTAAAGAAAGCCTAAGAACAATGGTCAGGCTCTGAGGTCAAGTCCCAGGACTAGCAAAAAAATTGTGCAAGAGGCAAAATGCAAGCTGAGAAGGTACTGTGAAGCAAAATGTCTTGTGAAGGGTAAGGGGAATAGTGACAGTTAAGTTTGGATCTTACCTAAGAAAGGCTCCTTGAGCCTGAGACCAGGCTAGCACTTACGCCTAGTTAATGACTTGGGATTTGAACAAAAAGTGTGCTGTTTACTACATCCATATGTGAGGTGGGAAGGGAGATTCAGCCTCCAGTATGTCTTTGGGGAGGTCTTCTGTGAGCAAGGAGCTTTGGTCATTGGGCCTTGAAAGGTGACCCTACCTCCCTCACAATGGAACAGAATATGGAACCCTGGTAACCAAGCCACTGTATGTGACAACCAGCTCAAGTCAGCTCCCTTGGCCTGTGGCTCAGGAACCAGAAAGATGTTGCTGTGCTGTTGCCAAAGGTCAGGAGGCTCGGATCTCAGGCATGAGAGATATGGATGTCTCACTTGAAGAAGTAGATGCTGGATCAGGGCCAAGACAAAATTCCAGTATATCAGGCATTTCTCTAGGAAGAAAGCCAGGAAACTCCAGGGAAACTCAGATGAGGTATATTGAGAGGAAACCTATTTGAACCCATCATCCTGCCCACAAACTACAACCTTCTTGTGTGCTTTCAAGTGACTCTACTGAGATTAGAGTGTGACATTTCCAATCTACTCTATACCAATTCCTCAGTGTGAAGTGTGGTCCCATTCCTACGTTTGAAATATCCACTGTGTTGCCAATACAGTGTGATGATAAGTCAGCTCAGACTCTGACTGAGCCTTGTAACCTATGGATCCTGGAGGAAGGCCTGTTGGAGATGCTGCTGACAAAGCTGATCCCTGCCTACCAGAAAGGTGATCTCTTTTATGTGGGAAACTTCCTGCACAATTTCAAATAGTGGAGGACAATGTAGTAGTTGCTGGAAATTCTCTTGAAAAAGTGAGTGTTCCCCCTCCAAACCCATGTTTGCTCACCCCTCCTGGCCAAGTCTTGGAATACTTTGCTCCTCTCTGAGCCTGTTTGTTTCACTGGGGTGTTCACAGGGGAGCTAAGCATGATACAAGTGCACAAACTACTTTATTATGACTGGGACACCATGCCATTTCATTTCCCTCACAAGCTACTGGAGTCTCAACAGTGTGCTTACTGAGAAGTTGGATTTCAGGCATGAGGAAGTGGCTCCCAACTGCAGCCCTCACCTAGGTGACATCCTAGGAAATCCCATTTCCCAGTAAGAAATGAGGTGTCAGTACTAATGGCGGAGGCCTGGGAAATACAGGAGTCAGAGGAAAAGCTGGGGGCTGAATCACTTTTGAGCCATCAGGGAGTGATTGTGATAGCTTTGCCTGTTAGAACCTGAAAGCATTTACATTTTGGTGTGTGGTCCAGTGCTGCCACTTGAACCTGAACCCAGGTCTAAATGCCATCCCTTTGGTGTTCAAAAATTAGCACTGTACCATTTGAGTCATAGGTCAAGTTCTGGCTTTTTGCTGCCTAATTGAAGACAAGTGCCTTTAGACTTTTACTGACTAGACTGGCTTTCCACTGTGATCTTCAGAGCTCAGCCTGCTGGGTGGCTAAGATTAGAGGAATGAGCATTTAGTTCTTTATTTGGAGCATTCACTTATTGATTTATTTAGAGCATTTACTTAGTTAATTTAAGGTGCGTTTACTTTGGACAGATGCATAGAGGCCTCTCTCAGAAGCTTCTGGAAGTGGGGTGTAAAAGTCTTCCTGTTCTCGAGTGTCTCTTACCCCCCTCCCAGCACATAAGTGCACATCTCTGCAGGACAGCCACAGCATTAGAATCCTGCAAGAAAGGGGCTTTGGTAAAAGGCTCAGGATGGAGAGAGAAGGCTCTCACTTTCCTTGTACCGAATGTGCCCACAGCATCATGTGTTCCATCTATACGATGTGAATGGACTTCTACCCCAGTGATTTCTACGAGTTCGAGAACTGCCACAACCTGACACAACTCAAGCTCTATATGAGGCTCCACATGTCGGCTTTGGACCTGCTCTTCTAAACACAAACTTTTTGACCAGCTGGAGGAATATGCAACCAGTAAGACCAAGAAAAATTAGAAGTCCTG
The DNA here is from genome assembly GCF_031878675.1 of Megascapheus bottae. Classification (NCBI taxonomy): domain Eukaryota; kingdom Metazoa; phylum Chordata; class Mammalia; order Rodentia; family Geomyidae; genus Megascapheus; species Megascapheus bottae. Next base: position 864,027 of record NW_028327356.1, on the reverse strand, counting down.
GTGTGGGTGCCTCAGAACCTGTGAGTAGGAAGCCCATGTGGCCTAGATATTGGTTGGCCCTTACTTCTACAGAGCTTGGCAAAATGCCCTTTATTGGTGGTGTCAGCCAGGTAATGTCTCTCCTCTGAAAGGACTCGGGAATAAGCACTCATTAGAAAGACCCTACACCTCCTCAGTGTTCAGTCCAAACTCCAGTTCTACAGGTTCCTCCATTAGATCCTCATGGAAGTTGAGTGACACTTCAACTTGCAGAGTCCACTCTGTCCACTCTGTACCTATTTCCATTCTTAGGTTTGGGTCATCGTGGAAGAGCTTATCCTGAACTCCGGATGAAAAACCCACCAATGGAGCTGGTGACTGATGGAGACTGAGAATCATCACTGCACTCCAGAAAGCATGGGCCTTCTGTAGAAATTACCAAACAGGTTTAGAGTCCTATGGATATACCTTTTGCTCTGAACCCCATGTGTGACACAGTTGAACCTGCAGATACTATGGAGGAAGAAAAAGAGCAGCCAGATTTCCTTCCGTTTCCTTTCACACTCCACCCAGAGTCAGTCCATCTGAGTCAGAGTAACACTCCACATATTGTGCAAGCTGAAGGGGCACACGCTGGGCTCATGGAAAATGTCCCCATGGGAAGCAGCAAGTGTACTCTCAATACTGGATTCATTGGAGGAAAATGAATCCATCCTCACAGAATATCCAGACCCATCCATCTCACTAAAAGAGACTCAATCTCCATTCGACAAACCAGAATCCATCCCCCTCTTAACTCAGGAAGGACATTCTGTTTCTCATGAGGAAGGAGACCCTTCTGAGGACTCTGAAGTAGAATTACTGTCTGAAGGCAACTTGGAGGCCAGTCTGGATTTAGAGCTTCCCTGTCCCCTTCCTAAAAAGACGTCTCTTTATCTTGCTCTCATGATTCTTGTCAAGTATTCATTGTATTTACTTTGCTAACTATTAAACTCTCATTGTTAATATTATGGTGTGCAGTTCTTCAGTGCTTATTATACTGTGTTTTATTTTCCACTTATAATGTGAGACCTCAGACACATAGGTCCTGGGTGGGCCAAAAACCAGACAGGTCTGGTCCCATAGAAGACAACCTTACTGGATATACAGGGAACTATGAAATGCATGGAATCACCAGGAATCCAGGCCAGGCCTCCATGGAAAGACAAGTCAGCTACCAAAGCTTAAGGACAGAGCAGATGCCTGGAAATGTGTTTTGTCAATTGGGAGAAGTGCCAGAGTAACTGTAATATTATGTGGGACTCTGTTCTGTGAGTTCAAGTCTGTTTATATATCCATTGTGCTTTGTACAAATATTTAAGAAAATTAAAACTCCACAATACCATCAAAAATCTACTTTGGCTTTGAATGTGGCCTAGTTGTAGAGTGCTCGCCTAGTATACAAGAAGACCTTGATTCAATTCCTCGACACTGCATACACAGAAAAAGCAGATGGGGCACTGTTGCTCAGGTGTAAGAGTGCCACCCTTGAACAAATGTGGCCAAGGACAGTTCCTGGTCCCTCAGTTCAAGCCCCAGGACTAGCCAAACAAGAAATCATACCATTTTCCACACATTTGGAAATAAATCTGTTTTATCTAACCCTACTTCTTTTTTGCCAGTCCAGGGTGTGTGCCACCAAGCCAAACTACTGGCCCCCAACCTTACTATTTTTAATCATTTAATTTTTTTACATAATCATATTTCATGCTGTCTGTATTAATACCATAAACAGTATGCTTAGTGTAATAATGTTAAAGGGAAAACATAAGAAATTAATAACTAAAATTCCTTTTATATTAGTTTTATAGCATTACTACAATTTTATGAGAAAAATTACTTAGAATGTTTATTTTAGAGTTCAAGTAATCCATTTTGATAAATATATCAACCTACACCATTTATTTGAACACATTTTAAACTATTTTTTTCAGGAATGAAAATACATATATATTTGTTGTAAATGAAATTTATGACTTGGGGGGAAGGGAAAGAGAAAATGGGGGAGGGGGTAACAGTGTTTACAAGAAATGTACTCATTACATATGTAACAGCAATCTCTTTGTATATCACCTTGAACAACAAATTTTTTGAAAAGTAAAATAAGTTTAAATGTCTACTTTGGGCAGAATTTTTTTTTGCCAGTACTGGGCTTAGACTCAGGACCTGAGCACGATCCTTGTTTTTGTTTTTGTTTATTCTTAAGGCGCAAGTTCTATCACATGTGCCACAGCACCACTTTTATCTTTTTTTATCAATGTTGTGCTGAGGAATTGAACTTGGGTCTTCATTCATGTTCTGCAAGAACGCTTCCACTAGGCTTAACTTATGGCCCCAGTGGGAAGGAAGTTTTCCATAAAATATGTAGGAAATATGTACACTAAGGAAAATCCATCAAAAACAGAAGAAAATTTATACTTAGATAACAACATGCCAGTATTATGACCGATCTCTGTAATTCTAGCTTCAAGAGTGGCCTATTTGGACCGGGAGTTGGCTGGCTGAAGTAAAGTGCTATCCTTGAGCAAGCCCTAGGATAGTGCTCTGGCCATGAGTTGAAGCCATAGGACATGCAAAAAATAATAATTTAATGCCCGTGACTGGTGGCTCACCCTGGTAATCCTAGCTACCCTGGAGGATCGAGGTTCAAAGATGGCACAGGCATAAAAATCTGTGAGAATCTTATTTCCAAATAAGCCAGAAAATTCAAAATGACAATGTGCCTAAAGTGGTAGAGCTCTTGCCTTGAGCTGAAAGCTTAAGGTAAACATCCAGGCCCAGAGTTCAAGCCCCATGAGTGAAAAAAAGAAAAAGAAAAAGAAAGCCCTTATCTAAGGCTGGAGTGCACACTAGTGGTAGTTTGCTTGCCTAGTATGCACAAAGCCCTGTGTTCAATTACTCTGTACCACTTACACCAAAAAAAAGCTGGAAATGATCTCGGAAGGTTGGGTTCTGAGGATCACAGTTCAAAGCCAGGCCAGACACTAAAGTCCATGAAACTGTTACTTCCACTTAAGCACCAGAAAACCAGAAGTGACACTGTGGCTCAAGGTGTTTAAGGTTGTAGCCTTGAGCTGAAGAGCCCAGGGACACTGCCCAGGTGCACAATTAAAGTCTTACAACCAAAAGAGAGAGAGAGAGACAGAGAGAGAGAGAGAGAGAGAGAGAGAGAGAGAGAGAGAGAGAGAGAGAGAGAGAGAGAGAGAGAGAGAGAGACAGAGACAGAGAGACAGAGAGAGACAGAGAGAGAGACAGAGACAGAGAGAGACAGAGAGACAGAGAGAGAGACAGGCAGACAGACAGAGACAGACAGACAGACAGAGAGACAGAGACAGAGACATCAAACAGTCAGGTACTGCTGGCTGAAGCGTGTAATTCTACCTACTATGGAGGCTGAGATTGGAGGATCTTGGTTCAAAGCCCAAAACCAGCCTGGACACATATGTTTGTGAGACTTACATCACCAATTAACTACCAGAAACCAAAAATGGAGCTGTAGAGGAAGAGCGCTAGCCTTGAGCTGAAGAGCTCAGGGACAGTCCAGGCCCAAAGTCCAAGCAACATGACGAATCAATAATAAAAAAAAGAAGATAGCTAATAGTAATGGTGAATAATTTTGGGCTGGGAATTTGGCCCAGTGGTAGAGTGCTTGCCTAGCATGCACGAAGACCTGGGTTCAATTCCTCAATATCACATACATAGAAAAATGCTGAAAGTGGTGCTGAGGCTGAAGTGGTAGAGCCCTAGCCTTGAGAAAATATAAGGACAGTGCTCAGTCCCTGAGTTCAAGCCCAGGACTGGCCAAATCAAAAGTAGTAGAGCACTGGCATTGAACTGAAGATCTGAGGAACAGCCCATGCACAGAGTTCAAGCACCGCAAACAACAACAGCAAAATCTATGAAATGGCAGTGGTGGTTTTAAGCTAAGCAAAAATAGAGTAGAAATTGGTAAAATACATATTTGTGTGTAAGCAAAATAGCCAGACTTATGCATTAGAACAGGATAGCAACTTGAAAAAAAATTTGTTTTCCATCTCACTAGGTCTTGTCTCTTAATTTATTCAAGTAAGTAAAATGCTGGGTTTTATAATCGTTGCTCTGAATATTAGAAAATCATAATATCTCTCATTAACCAACAAAGACCAGGAACTGGGGCTTCGTTCAAATGGCAGAGTATCAGGCAAGAGAAGAAAAAATTGAAGTAAGAACTTGAAGTTCTTGATCCAGAACCTGCATAGTAACAGAGCAGCAGCCTGGTGATGGTACCTCACACCTATAATCTTAGCTACTCAGGAGGCTATGATCTGAGAATCAAAGTTTAAAGCCAGCCAAAGTACCCAGTTAACTGCCAGAAAAACCAGAAGTGGCACTGTGGCTCACAGATTAAAGCACTAGCCTTGAGCTGAAGAGCTCAGGGACAGTGCCCAGGCCCAGAGTTCAAGCCCCACAATTGACAAAAATCAAACAAGCAAACAAAACTCACAAAGAAGCCTGCAGACCACAGTGGTTCTGCTGAGTCTCTTCTCTATGGGGATCAGGAAACATTTCACTTTTTCTGTCTCTTCCCATCTCAACATTCATACTAAAATAAGACTGTGTTGAAAGTTTCAATTTATAAAAATGTTTTTCATGAAGCACCCTGAAATATTCATCGCTTATATCTCAATTGAAGATAGTTGACTTGGGGCTGCATTGGTAGAGTGCTAGCCTTGAGCAGAAAAGGTCAGGGATAGAGCTGAAGCACACAGTTGAAGACCCAGTGCCAACACACAAAAGAAATTATGCACTTTATACATATTTTCTAATTTCTTAATGAATTTTTCAGTCTGTATAAATATAGGGTACATTCCTTGTTACTTAAGTAAGATTGCTCTTTTTTTTCTTTTTGCCAGTGCTAGGGCTTGGACTCAGGGCCTAGACATTTTCATTGGACTCGCTTGCCCAAGGTGAGTGCTCTGCCTCTTGAAACACAGCGCCACTTCCAGCTTTTTTCTGAATATGCGGTACCGGTGAATAGAACCTAGGTCTTCATGCATTCTAGGTGAGCACTCTACCATTAGGCTACATTCCCAGGCAGGGAGATTCCTCTTACAGTCATTGTATGTTCACAGAGTTTGATCACACACACTGTAGGGCCCTGGTTGGCTTTGACCTGTGATCCTAAGCCCTGAGCCTCCTAAGTAGCTGAAATTAAGTTGTGAGCCAGCATGATGGCTTCCATTCTTTTTTCTACAAAAATATATGTAGTTATCTAAAATATATGTATAGCTGAAAAAAATGAATCTCTCCCAAACAAAGCTTCAAAGAAACAACCATCCTATTAAAAGGTGGGCTAAAGACTTAAAAGAGTATTCTCTGAAGAAAACATTAAAATGGGCTTTAGACACATGAAGAAATGCTCCATATCTCTAGCAATAAGGGAAATGAAAATCAAAACAACTTTGAGATTCCACCTGACTCCAGTCAGAATGGCCATTATCAAAAAATCTAATAAGAGATACTGGTGGGGAAGTGACCAGGGGGGATCACACCTACACTGTTGGTGTGAGTGTAAACTCGTTCAACCACTAGGGAAAGCAGTGTGGTGGTTCCTCAAAAGACTGAACATAGAGCTCCCCTATGATCCAGCAAATCCACTACTTGGCATCTACCCAATTGTCCAGAACAAAGGACATACTAAAGCCACTAGCACAATGATGCTCATTGCAGCATTATTTACCATAGCAAAGCTATGAAACCAACCCAGATGCCACTCAGTAGATGACTGAATCAAGAAGATGTGGTACTTATACACAATGGAATGCTATGCTGCCATCCGAAGGAATGACATCGCCACATTTGTAAGGAAATGGAAAGACTTGGAAAAATTCATATTAAGTGAAGCAGCCAGACCCAAAGAAACATAAGCTCAATGGTTTCCCTCATTTGTAATAATTAGTTCACATCTAGGACTCTCCTAGCAGAGGATTACAATAACTCAAAAACCTAGGTATATAAGGTCATATAGGATGAGACTAAATGAAAGGATCTCTAGGATATGGGAACAAGAGCTATATCTTGTGTCATCGTTGCTCTTAATCTTGTGTGATTTTTGTCCTTAATCTACTATGTTATTTCTCATCTCTTATTTTGCCTTTTGGTTAATGTCAGATTGTTACTGTATCTGATTTTTCCCTGGCATATTGTATATATGTTTATTTGTTTATGTCAAATAGGAAAGGGAAGGGGGGAAACAAGATGATTGGGAAGGGGAGGGGAGAGGGAACTGGGGACAAAAACATGTGGAGTGGAATAAATGTGTGAGAAGTAATGCAGTCCACTACCTGTAAATGTAATCGTAACCTCTCTATACATTACCCTGAAAATAAAAAAGAGACTATAAAAATATCTATAGAAAATGAGGTTGGATGATGGAAACAACCAGATGCCCTACTACAAAAAATGTGATACACGCACACACACACACACACACACACACACACACACGCACACACACACACACACAATGGAATGATACATAGCCAACCGACAAGATAAAATAATGGCATTCTCGGGGAAATGGATGAAAAGGAAAAAAATCATATTAAGTGAAGTAAGCCAAACTCAAAGGAACATAGGCCCAAGAGTCTCCCTCATTTGTCAAATTCAGTAGAAACCTTGGGCTCTGGTACCAGAGATTTACAAGAGAACAAAATCTAGAGACATCGTGACAAATAGTATGACACTAAATGTAAGGACCTCCAAGATAAAGAAACAAAACTCATATAATGAGTGATTGTTGTCCTTAATGAACTATGTGATCTCTTATCTCTTTTGCTATCCCTTGGTTATATCATATTGTTACAATATTTCACCTTGTTTTCTGATATATTTCATATGTGCCTAATTGGTTATTTGAAATTGGATAGGGAAGGGGGGAAATGAACATGAGTGGGGGTAGCGGAAGGGAAATGGGGACCATATCATTGCATGGGGTATCAAAGTTTGAGAAGTAATGCACCTTCTATCTGGTGAATATAATGTAACCCTTCTATAAATTACAATAAAAATAAATACATAAAAAGAAGATCTGCACAGAAAAAAATAATAATGGCATTTTTGGGGTAGTGGATGAAATTAGAGTGAATCCTGTTGAGTGAGATAAGTCAAGACCAAGGAACAAAAGGTACATGGTATCCTTAATATATGGATATTAGTTTCAAACAGTAGTAGAGCGATGATTGAATAGTTGATACCCAAAGTTCTGGACATAATTTTGGAGATATAAACATAACTACATAGACATAAAAATCTAGGATAGACTATACACTCTATAGACATGTGTTTTATTATAGATTAATCTGTATCTATGACATACAAAGACTCAGCTTAATTTTTACTATATTCTAAAATCTATGTGCCAGTGATTGTATAGCGATTCCCTTCTTGAATACTTGTTGGTTAAACATGACATTTGAAATATGATGTAAAATTCAATGTTAATAATTTTTTGAAAAAAAGAGGCTAGAGGTAAATAACACTAATGTACTTGCTCTAAGTGGTACAGAAATTTTCTTAATGAATCAAGGGGTTTTATTACATCTTTATGCAATTATTTTAGTTCTGAGTGTTCTACACTCAATGATACTTCTGGAAAGATGATATAGCTGACTGTGTAGATGGTATGAAGACATACTGGCCTAAACGTAGAATAAAGCATTGGTAAGTGGCTGTTAGCTGTCCAAATTCTACTGGAATATGTGGAATGAATTTATTAAGCACAATGCATTCTCTTAGTCAGATCAGGATCAAGATTATGTGGTTTCATCAGATGAATGAGGAAAGATCAGAAAAATCTACTAAGATATCCAGATATATTTTTGAAACTAAGGTATCTGGACTCCTTTTTTTTCTTTCTTGATGGGGAGCTTGAACTTTGGACCTGGGCAAGGTCTCTTAGTTCTTTTTCCTCAAGGCTAATGCTGTACCAGTTTTAGCCACAACTCCACTTAGTTTTTGGGTGGATAAGTGGAGAGAAGAATCTTACAGTTTTTTTGTTTTCGTTTTTTTGCTTGGAAAGGCTTTGAATCACCTTCTCCCTGGCTAGTAGAATGAAAATTATGACCCTCCAGCGCCTGTCTAGTGATTTTTTGAAAATTGGACTTTCTTCCAAATCACGTAACTGGTTCCTAGCAAATTTTGAAGCCTGACTTAAATGTGACAGATTTTTGTCACTTGGAGACACTCTGTGCTGAACGTTAGAAATCTACCAGCTGAGTCACAGTGGCACTTCCAGTTTTTGTTTATGTGGTGCTGAGGAATGGAATCCAGGGTTTCATACATGCTAGGCAAGCTTCATTTTCAGCCCAAGGTTTTATGTTTTGTTTTTTCAGTGTTGTTGCTTCTAAGGTACTGTATGATGTTCTTTCATTTTCTTTGCTTTTACCTCTTTTCTTCTTTTTCCCTGTAGTTTTATTCTCTGTAGTCACTGTGTTGAATTCGGGTACCCTGTGTCTTGTACATAGGTTTAGGTGATTTGGGTAATGGAGAGGGTATAATAAAATGGTAAAAAAAAAACAAAGGAAAAAGGGTGAACCAATTGAACAGTGATACTTGGAAGACACTAAACGGAAATGAACTGAACAATCTGGGAGGAGAGGGGGCTGAGGGTAGGAAAACAGAGAAAAATGAGGGAGGGGATAACGATTTTCTTAAGAAATATGTTCATTACTTATGTAACCGTATGCCAACTATATATTGACTTAACAAAATAAATTAACTTAAAAAATAATTTAGCCGGGTATGGTGGCTCACACTTGTAAATGTAGCTACTCAAGAGGCTGGGATCCAAGGATAGCAGTTCAAAGTCAGCCTGGGCACTGAAGTCCATGTGACTCTTATCTCAAATTAACCACCAGAAACCCAGAAGTGGCCCTATGGCTCAAGGGATAGGGCAGTAGTCTTGAGCTGAAAAGCTCAGTGACAAGACCCAGGTGCAGAATTGCAGTCCCATGACTTGAATGATGAATGATACTAGCCAGACTCTGTGCGCTCACACTTGGAATCCTATCTACACAGAAACAGGTTGGAATCCAGCCCAAACAAATTGCATGATATTCTGATTTACAGTTCATTACCAAAAATCTGGAAGTGGAGCTGTGGATCAAGTGGTAGAACACTAGCCTGAAGCATAAGAAAAAATTTAACGACAGTTCCAAGGCCCTGGGTTCAAGTCCCCGGACTTGCATAAAACAAACAAAATGTGACGCTGAGTCCTCCATCGTTTGGTGTTATAGTTCAATATTCTTGATATGCGTCTTAGAAATTAAGTCCCTAGCAAATACTCTCCCCTGAAATTCTGCTTCATAGCTGATTCATAGAATTTCAGCATCATTACTATCACCTTCCCGTTAGCATAGCAGTCTACTACTGAAAATTTGAACAAAAGTTTTGAGTAATCCTAATAAATCTGTGTATCATCTGCACACACATCAAATTAGCAGCAGCTATGATCTACTATTATCTAAATGTCTTTAATCCCTTCTTGAGTTAATGAGCCTTAAAGAGTAAAAAATATGAAATAGTTATGAAACTAACAGTCACCATTCTTCTACCTAATATTGTAATATAAGTTTATAAATGCAAGGACTATTCTGAAGTGTGCAGAAGATAGATTCTAATTATAATATTCTCATGAAGTATAGTTTTTAAGAGACATGTTGCTTGCTTTGAGAAAGCAAAGGCAAGGAAAAATGATATAAGTAAGTTCCCTATTTATCAGAAGGAAAATACTATTGGGTTTAGATCAACTTCATTCATTCCGTGCTGATGAAACAAATATTTGCAGTTCCTGAGGCCAATCACTTCATTGTGATGCACAATCAGCCAGCTTAGATCAATCTTCCAAAAAAGGAAAGGAACAAATGAGAAGCAATTAAGGTTTCCAAAATGAACCAGGTGGTGGTGGCAGCTCACACTTGTAATTCTATCTTCTCAAGTCCTGAAATCCAAGGACCTGGATTAAGTCTGTCTGTTATGAAAATATTCCTCTCTGAAACATCATCTCTGTTATCACAGCCCAGCTGATACACTCTGCTCAACAGGTTCCAAACACCAAAGTACATCTCCTATCTGAAATACTAGCAAACGTACTCACACATTATTTCCTCTTTGGGAGATAGTTGAAACATGTACCAGAAACATTTCCCTGGCTTCAGAGTGGAAGTGGAAATATATACTCACTGGAAGCCCATCTAGTAAATTACAGTCAATCATCTTTCCTCACATCTTGTTAGTTAAATTGAACAATGAGAGTATGGATCAGAAGCGATGTGTATGAGCATACAGGTTGTAAAAGTACTGTAATCATAGCTACTCAAGATAAGCTGAGACCTGAGGATTCCAGTTCAAAATCAGCCATGCAATAAATTCCATAAGATTTTTACCTCTAATTAACCAGCAAAAACAGAGCATTGAATTGTGATTAAAATGCCACAGGCGTAAGCATTGCATAAAAGTGGTAAGGGGTAGAAATCAGGATGCCCACTCTCTCCACTCCTTTTTAACATCCTACTAGAATTCCTAGGCAGTGCAATAAGGCAAGAAGCAAGCATAAAGGGGATCCAAGTAGGGAAAGAGGAAATAAAACTATCCCTCTTTGTAGATGACATGATTCTGTATTTAAAGAATCCTATAGACTCTACTCCCAAGCTCCTTGAGCTGATTCAAAGCTTTAGAAGGGTAGCAGGACATAAAATCAACCCTCACAAATCAACTGCCTTCCCTTACGCCAACAGTGAGAGGAACGAGGCAATAATCAGGAAAGAAACTCCTTTCAAAATAGCCTTAAAGAAAATAAAGTACCTAGCAATTAGCTTAACTAAGAATGTAAAGGACCGTTTAGATGAAAATTTTAAAACCCTAAAAGAGGAAATTAAAGCAGAACTAAGGAAATGGAAAAACCTCCCATGCTCCTGGATTGGAAGAATCAACATTGTGAAAATGACAATCTTGCCAAGAGCTATCTACAAATTCAATGCAATGCCCATCAACATCCCAATGTCATTCTTTAAAGAAATACAAGAGGCAATTTAAATTTCATATGGATTAAGAAAAGAGCCATATAGCAAAAAGATTTCTTAGCAGAAAGAACAGCGCTGGAGGAATTTCAATTCCAAACTTTAGACTCTATTACAGAGCAATAATTCTCAAAACAGCTTGGTACTGGCACAAGAACAGGCCTGAAGTCCAATGGAATAGAACTGCGGACCCAGATATTAAACCACAGTCCTGTGGCCACCTAATCTTTGACAAGGGAGCCAAAAAAAATAGAATGGAAGAAAGATAGCCTCTTCAACAAGTTGTGCTGGCAGAACTGATTAAGCACCTGCAGAAAAATAAGTTGGATCCTTCTTTGTCACCTTGCACTAGAATTAACTCCAAATGGATCAAAGACCTGGAGGTAAAAGCTGACACACTGAAAAGTTTACAGGAAGGAATAGGAGATACACTAGGCCTCCTTGGCACAGGTCGAAACTTTCTTAATAAGGACCAAGAATCACAGCAAATCAGAGAAAGGCTGGATAAGTGGGACTGCATTAAACTGCAGAGCTTTTGTATGGCAACGGATATAGCTAGTAAACTAATCAGGAAGCCTACAGAGTGGGAGAAGATCTTCACCAACCAAACAACGGACAAAGGCCTCATATCTAAAATATATCAACAACTCAAAAAATTGAATCACTCCAAAACTAACCTCCAAAGTAACACCCATCCCATTAAAAAAGGGCCAAAGCCTTAAAGAGTCTTCTCTGAAGAAGAAACGAAAATGGCCTATAGACACATGAAGAAATGCTCCACATCTCTGGACATAAAAGAACTGCAAATCAAAACAACTCTAAGATTCCACCTCACTCCAGTTAGAATGGCCAGGATCAGGAAAATGAACGACAACGGATCCTGGAGGGGTTGTGGGCAGGAGGCATAACTACTACACTGTTGGTGGGAGTGCAAACTGGTTCAACCACTATGGAAAGCAGGGTTGCAGTGCCTATAAAGGCTAAACATAGAACTCCCCTATCACCCAGCAATTCCACTATTTGGCATTTACCCAACAATCCAGAAACAAGGGAATACTAAACCCACTAGCACAACAATGTTCATTGCAGCACTATTTACCATAGCAAAGATATGGAACCAACTCAGATGTCCCTCAGTTGATGAGTGGATCAACAAGTTGTGGTATTTGTACACAATGGAATTCTATGCTGCTGTCAGAAAGAATGACATAGCCCCATTTGTTAGGAAATGGAAAGACTTAGAACAAATCATATTAAGTGAAGTAAGCCAGACTCAAAGGAACTTAGGCTCAGTGTTTTCCCTCATTCGTCATAATCAGTAGAAACTTTGGGCTCTACTAGCAAAGATTTGCAATAGAGCAAAAGGCCATATATAAGGCAATATAATGTGAAGCTAATTGAAAGGACCTTCAGGATATTGAAACAAAAGCCACATAATGAATGATTGTTGTCCTTAATGTACTATGTTGTCTCTCATCCCTTTGCTGTCCCTTGGTTATCCCATATTCGTGTAGTATCTCACTTTGTTATCTGATATATTGAATTTATTTGTATTTGGATATTTGAAATTTGATAGGGAAGGGGGGAAAACCAAGGCGGGTGGGGGGTGTGGGGTTGGAGGGAAATGGGTACCAAGATATGTGAATGGGTATCAATGTATGTGAATTAATGCATCTTGTATCCGGCAAATATCATTTAACCCTTTTACTAATTACAATAAAAAAATTTAAAAAAAGAAAGTTCTAGTGTGTGGGGAGGATGATGGGGTCAAATACATTTCTTCTTAGAAATGTACCTCATCTGGTTGCCCTGGATTTTCCTGGCCTTCGTCTTAGAGAAAGGCCTGTTATACTGGATTTGTGGCTTGGCAATGATCTAGCATGTACATCTTCGAGTAAGACATCCACAACTTCCATGCCTGAGACTCGAGTTTCCTGACCTTTGGCAACAGCACAGCAAAATCTTTCTTCCTCCTGAGCCACAAGCCAAGTGAGCTGGCTTGAGTTGGTTGTTAGTTACAGTGGCTTGGTTACCAGGGTTCCATATTCTGTTCCATTGTGAGGGAGGCAGGGTCACCTTTCACGGCCCAATGACCAAAGATGCTTGCTCACAGAAGACCTCACCAAAGACATACTGGAGGCTGAATCTCTCCTCCAATCTCACAATATACATGTGGATGTAGTAAACAGCACACCTTATTTGTCCAATCCCAATGTCTTCCACTAGGCCCAACTACCAGTCTAGTCTCAGGCTCAAGGAGCCTTTCTTAGGTAAGATCCAAACTTAAGGGTCAATATTGCCCTAATCCTTTACAAAACATTTGCTTCACAGTGCCTTCTCTGTCTGCATTTTGCCCCTTGTCGAATTTGTTTTTGTTTTTGCTAGTCTTGGGACTTGACCTCAGAGTGTGAACATTGTTCTTGGGCATTCTTTAGGCTTTAGCTGTCCCACCGAGCCACAGCACCACTTGCAGCGTTTACTATGTATGTGTTAATGGGGAATCAAACCTGAGTCTTTTTGCATGGTAGCCAAGGACTCTACAACTAGGTCAAACACACAGGGCATCTTGCACATATTTTTGACGTCAATCTACTAGGATATTATTAGGTTTCTGTATCCTAATCAATTTTTTCCTAATGATTAGCTTTGCTGTCATGTGTAAAAATCCAAGAAGGAAAAACACGGAAGAATTAGTGAAATTTAAAAAAAAGCATTACACACATAGATAAGTGTTCATGCTTGGTAGGAGAAAGGATATTTTGATATGATGATGATGACTTTATAATTACTATGTCAGGGTGGAGAGTTTGGCATAGTGGTAGAGTGCTTGCCTAGCATCCATGAAGATCTGGGTTTGATTGCTCAGTATCACATAGATAGAAAATCTAGATGTGGCACTGTGGCTCAAGTGGCAGAGGGCTAGACTTGAGAAAACCCGAGGACATTGCTCAGGCCCTGAATTCAACCCCCAAGACTGGCAGAAAGATAAAAGAAAATAAAAATGCTTTTTACGAGCTAACTCACTCACAGCATTTGCTTCTGAAATCTTCGCTTCTGCATCTTGTGAAATACCCCTTTCCCTCAACGTAGACAAGAAAAACAGATCCATCCCATGGTCCACTGTGAGGCCACTGGTTGGGCTAAGAGCTAGTCGTGCAGCAACACATAAGTTTTATTCTAATACTTTCCAAACTTTGTACTCAAATATGCTACCTACTTACCAACTTAGGTCAGTTATCCTTATGCTATACCTTTTCTTTATTACTACAATATTCTTACACTCCTACGTTAATCCTCTTGTACCTCCCTGACCTCTCTCATTCTATTTTTCTATCTCTGGACCTCTGCTCGTCTTTCAACCCTTATACTGCACGGATCTACACTTGATGGCTGTTGAGCAATATTGCATATGTAGGTGGTTAATTATTCTCTAGGCTCAGAGGAACTTAAAGACAATAGAGATTGGATTGAGAGGCTTATTGTTTTGGGTATAAATCGCTTATCAGTGGTTGTATTAGACTGGTCTGTAAGTGCACAAAAAGTAAGAGTGATAACAACAATCAAAACTTGTGAACATCTAGTGTATGCCAGCTACAGAGGTGCAGGTTGGTTATATCTGAAAAACTATAATCGTATTTAGTAGTAATCTTGCTCCCATTTTCAAATGGGCAGAACAAGAAACTCAAGAAAAATGTCAAATCAAGAAACAACATCCCCCACCCAATGTAAACAGACAATGGAACAGTCACTGACAAACCTAGAGGAGAGTCTTCCAAGTGCTAAACAAATGCAATTGATAAACATCATTAATGAAAAATGTGAAAATATAAAGAAAGAGATAATGGAGGAAGCCATAGCTCAACAAGAGGAAAGCAAAAACAAGGTGATAAGTGAAAAAGAAGAAGCCATAAGGGAGGCCATAATAAAGGTTTTTCAAAGAAAGATGGAGGAATTCATAGAATCCACAAATAAAAACGCGACCAAACTCCAGCAAATGTCCAAGGAAAATGAAACTACTGAGCTAACCACTCAAAAGGAAATCAAGGAGATTAAGAAATCCATACATGATCTAAAACAAGAGATGCAATGCATCAAAAGTGAGGGATAAGAAGCAAGGGAGATGAAAAATAAAGTAGATAGCTTTGATAGCAGGTTAGACAATGCAGAGGAGAGAATTTCCGGGGCTGAAGATAATTTAGGTATTATAGAGAAAGAACAGAAAATGAGTCAATCCAAATCTAGGAAATATGAGAGAGTGCTTCAGGAGGTCCAAGATACAATTAGGAAGCCTAATTTAAGGCTAGTTGGTATTGAGGAGGGCGTGGAGAAAGAGGTCAATGGTATTGGAAATATACTTCAGGGAATCATCTCAGAGAATTTCCCAAATATCCAGAAGGGCAGGCCCATCCACATACGAGAAGCTTTTAGAACCCCAAACAGACCTGACCAGAAAAGAACATCCCACCGCCACATTGTGATCCTAACTGGATCAATAGAAACGAAAGAAAAGATCCTAAAGGCAGCCAGGGAAAAAGGATCAGTAACCTATAAAAGCAAACCAATCAGAATAACCCCAGATTTCTCAGCAGAGACCATGCAAGCACGAAGTGACTGGAAGCATATATGTCATGCCCTTAAATCAAATAACTACCAACCAAGAATACTGCAGCCAGCTAAGGTCTCTTTCATAACTGAGGGAACAATAAAAACATTCCATTCCAGGGAAAAGCTGCAACAATATGTCGAAACAAAACCAACACTACAGAGAATTCTCAAAGATGCTCTATACATAGAAAACCAAAATAAATGCAACATAGGGAAAGAAATGGCACCTAAACAGTATACCATCTAAGGACCACAAGAACTGTCAAGACACAGGCCCTACTAAAACCTTTTAAAAATGGTAGGAACTAATAAATATCTCTCAATCCTAACTCTCAATATCAATGGACTTAACTCACCAATTAAACGGCATAGGCTGTCTAGTTGGATCAAAAAGCAAGAGCCATCGTTTTGCTGTCTTCAAGAGACACATCTTACCCCAAAACAATCATCTTTGAAAGTGAGAGGTTGGAATAAACTCTGTCAAGCTAACTGCCCCCATAAACAGGCTGGAGTTGCCATCCTCATATCAGACAAAATAGACGTCAAACTAAAATTAGTAAGAAAAGACAAAGAAGGTTACTGCATACTACTAAAGGGATCTTTCCTCCAGGAAGACATAACGATCCTAAATATTTACACACCCAATCCCGGAGCTCCAAATTTCATCAAGCAAAATTTACTTACACTGAAACCATACATACATAGATCGAAATACAGTGATTGTTGGTGAGTTTAACACACCACTCTCACCTATGGACAGATCAACAAAGCAAAAACTCAACAGAGAAACCTTAGAACTGAACAACTATATAGACCAACTAGATCTAACAGACATCTACACAATATTCCACCCAGTAACAACACAATATACATTTTCCTCAGCAGCACATGGAACATTTTCCAAAATAGACCACATCTTAAGACATAAAACAAACCTGGACAGATTCAGAAACACTGAAATTATTCCATGCACACTCTCAGACCATAAAGGCATCAAATTGGAGGTGAACACACATCTCCACCAACGAAAACCCTGTAACTCATGGAGACTGAACAACACATTGTTGAATCAAAAACAATGGGTAATCGAAGAGATCAGAACAGATATCCAACTGTTTATGAAATTTAACAATAAGGAGCACACAAATATCAACTCCTTAGGGACACAACAAAGGCAGTACTCAGAGGAAAATTTAGAGCGCTGAGTGCCTACAACAGCAAGGTGGAAAAATGGCAAACCACCTAGTTAAGGTCTCACCTTAACCTCCTGGAGGAAGAGCAACAAACAAACCCTAAATCCATTAGGAGAAAGCAAATTATTAAAATCAAAGCAGAATTAAATGATTTGGAATAAATAAACTATAGAAAGAATCAACAAAACAAGGAGTTGGTTCTTGAAAGGATTAACAAAATTGACAAGCCCTTAGCAAATCTTACCAAAAGAAGAAGAGAGCGTATCGAAATAAACAAAATCGCAGATGAAAATGGTAATATCACGACAGAAATTACCAAGATCCAGAATATCATGAGGGAATACTTCTCAAACCTTTAAGCCAACAAATTTGAGAATCTAGAAGAAATGGATGAATTCCTAGACAATATTAACATACCCACACTGAATCAAGAAGAGGTAACCCAACTCAACAGGCCTATTTCAAGCTCTGAAATAGAAATGGAAATTAGACAACTTCCACTTAAAAAGAGCCCAGGGCCAGATGGATTCACAGCTGAATTCTATAAGGTCTTCAAAGCAGAGCTCACACCAATACTCCTCAAGCTCTTCAACGAAATTGAAAATGAAGGTTCTTTTCCAAACTCATTCTGTGAAGCCAGTATATCCCTCATCCCCAAACCAGACAGAGATTCATCAAAGAAAGAGAACTATAGACCCATTTCTTTGATGAACATCGATACGAAACGTCTCAACAAAATACTGGCCAACCGTCTACAACAACTCATCAAAAATTATACACTATGATCAAACTGGATTCATCACAGGGAGGCAAAGCTGGTGCAACATACACAAATCAATTAATATAATTCAACACATCAACAGGAGCAGGGACAAAAATCACATGATTGTCTCAATAGATGCGGAAAAGGCATTTGACAAGATCCAAAACCCCTTCATGTTAAAAGATATGGAGAAACTAGGAATCCATGGAACATTTCTCAATGTAATAAATGCTGTGAATGAGAAACCCACTGCTAGTATTATACTTAATGGTGAAAATCTAAAGCCATTCCCTCTAAAATCAGGAACGAGACAATGATGCCCACTTTCTCCACTCCTTTTTAATATAGTACTAGAATTCCTAGGCAGTGCAATAAGGCAAGAAGCAAGCATAAAGGGGATCCAAGTAGGGAAAGAGGAAATAAAACTATCCCTCTTTGCAGATGACATGATTCTGTATTTAAAGAATCCTATAGACTCTAATCCCAAGCTCCTTGAGCTGATTCAAAGCTTTGGAAGGGCAGCAGGCCACATATTCAACCCTCACAAATCAACTGCCTTCCTTTACGCCAACAGTGAGAGGAACGAGGCAATAATCAGGAAAGAAACTCCTTTCACAATAGCCTCAAAGAAAATAAAGTACCTAGCAATTAGCTTAACTAACAATGTAAAGGACCGTTTAGATGAAAACTTTAAAACCCTAAAAAAGGAAATTAAAGCAGAACTAAGGAAATGGAAAAACCTCCCATGCTCCTGGATTGGAAGAATCAACATTGTGAAAATGACAATCTTGCCAAGGGCTACCTACCAATTCAATGCAATACCCATCAACATCCCAATGTCTTTCTTTAAAGAAATAGAAGAGGCAATTCAAAATTTCTTATGGAATAATAAAAGACCCCGTATAGCAAAAACACTTCTTAGCAGAAATGCGGCGCCCGGCACCCCTGACCAGCAGGGAAGAACGGACACCACCCGAGGATCCTTCTCGTATCACGCTTTATTGAAGAGCAACTTGATTGAAGGGAGAGCTGAATCAGAGGGGCCCGGGGCAGGGAAATGCAGCTGCTTATATACAATCAAGGAACACGGGGCTTTTGCCATTGGCTGCTCTGTTGCCAGGGCCATTTTAAAACTCGGGATTGGTCAGGCCTCTGACGTCATACGCGCAGACTCAGTGGAACGAGCAAAGGCTCCGCACTCACATACCAAATAAGGAGAACTAAGAAGTTGTTTACAAGGAGCGAGGCAGGGAACAGGCGCCATCTTGTAATGGCGGCCGCTCCGGCTCCCCACATCTCCCCCTTTTTGTTTTAATGCAGCAGGCCAACATACCCGTTGTGAAGAGAGTAGAGGTGCTGTCCTCCAAAGTAAAACTTGAGGTCCTACTCTAGAGGAGTGACCCAGGCGATCAACTCTGGATCCCTCCCCTTCAGGTCCTCTTTTCCCTTTGCGGAGATGGGCTAGGGGCACAGACCCATATGCTGACGCACATGCTCTCCCTGACCTGTTAGGGTCAGGAGTGGTACTTTGTCCATCATTTCACAACTCTTGGCTGCCTATACTCCTATTCCTCGTGCAATAGACTAAGGTCTCGAGGGTGCAAAGGCAGTACAGGGCAGTTTTAGTTGGCCTTTAAAGCTGCAAGCCAAATTTTGGGGGAGTGTCCCTGCTCCAAGGCAGTGAGTGCATGAACAAGCATTGCTCTCTCTCTCTTATTGCGAGACCTCATTCGGCAGAGCAACCAAAGGCTAAAGACACAAAACCCAAAACAAACTGCAACAAACATTCACAGGAACTGGAACAAATGTAGGCAACGGCTCCAGCATTGACTCAATTTACACTCTATGGCAGAACAATTTAAAATACTATCATTACTTGAAGCTTTAAAGAGTAAAAACATAAACAGGAAGGTCCGCCTCTGGAACAAGTGCAGAAAACCCCACAACCCTTCCCTTGCCAGAACTATACATTAATCAGAGCGACCCAATTTTTGAGAAACCAGCCTAACACAGAAGGACAGATTTTTTGACAGGGTAAGGCATAGGGAACCTTGCAGTCCTAGGGAAGTTGCAAGGAAGAATTGGTGGCACAAAGGGGAAAACGGAAGAAGCATTAGTCACAGGCATTGGTAATGGAAAGGTCTTCATCACTGCCCACATCATCTTTTCCTTGTTGCTTTTTCCCTTCTGTCTCTTCATCCAAAGTCGTGGCAGCAGAAGAATTATTAACAGGGTTATTCCCAGGATTTTGTTTCGCATCATCCTCTTTAGGCGTTTGATTTTCCTCCAATATCCTTACGAGGCGCTGCGGCACCCAATGGGGGGATTCCTGTCCCTGTGGAAAAACACAAACAGCTCCCCTGGATCTCTGAATTACAGGATCCTGTCCATACCATTTATTATCGATAACATTTTTCCACATTACTTTTTGTGTGGGTGGTATTGCCATTTTGCCAGCATGCCGATCAGCAGCTGATTGTCCATTGTCATCCACTGTTACATAATTTAAGGTAAACAGTGCAATGGCCAGCCTTTCTCTGGGGGAGGCATCTCGGCCTATTCCCTCCTTTTGTTTAAATAAAAGTTGTTTAAGTGTTCTATTGGCGCGTTCCACAATTCCCTGTCCCTGGGGATTGTAAGGGAGGCCAGTAGAATGAACTACCTGCATTTGAGTGCAAAAGGAGTGAAATCCGGCAGAGGCATAAGCAGGGCCATTATCTGTTTTCAATTTTAATGGTTTTCCCCATGCTGCCCAGGCTTCCAAGCAATGAACTTTAACATGGGACACCATTTCCCCTGTAAGGGCCGTGGCATGCATTATGCCAGAGAAAGTATCCACAGAAACATGAACATATTTTGTTCGGCCAAACTCAGGCACATGGGTAACATCCATTTGCCATAAGGCATTAGAGCAAAGGCCTCTAGGATTAACTCCAATTATGAAAGAGGGGTGATATACTACACAGGACTGACAAGCTTTAACAATTTCTCTAGCCTGTTGGTGTGAAATGGAAAACTTATAACGAAGGGTTTTTGCAGAAACATGATAAAGTTGATGAAAATCTCGTGCTAATTGAACAGAATTATGGGAAAGGCCCACCAGGGTTCTGGCAGTCAAATCCACTAAGGCATTGGCCTCTGACATTGGACCAGGCAAGCCAGTATGTGCCCGAATATGACCAATGAAAAAAGGATTTTTCCTTTGTAAAATTAAACTCTGAAGTTGGGATAATATATTTGAAACTGTACTGCTACCTTTTATGGAGGCGGCGACTTCCAGGGATGCCACTGCATTAACTACATATTGTGAATCAGAATATAGGTTAAAAGGCTCAGAAAATTTCCCGAATACTTCTAAAACTGTTAGACATTCAACTACTTGTGGAGTTTCTAGTCGAAAATTTAAAGTTACTGGCTCTTTTCCTTGAACTACATAGGCACCTCGGCCTGTTTTTGACCCATCTGTAAATATAATTAGGGCATTACTCAGAGGCAGTTTTTCCGTAACTTTGGGGAAATACACCCAATCTTCACGCACAAAATTCAGCAGTGGATGTTTGGGATAATGATTGTCAATTATATTTGGAAAGGAGCACACCAAAACTGTCCACCAGTCAACAGAGGCAGCCAATATTTGTACTTGTTGCCGGGTATAAGGAATAATTAATTTGTCAGGAAATTTTGCAAAGTGAGTCAAACACGCCTTGCAACCTGTAAGAGCTAACAAAGCAACTAATTCTGGAAAATACTGAATAGTTTTTAAGCCATAAGAATTTCCATGCAACCATAACAATGGGCCTTCTTGCCATAATACTCCTGTAGGATAATTCTTTGTTTTAAATATACACAGTAAGATTGGCGCTGATGGATTTACGCGCAAAAGTTGTGCATTTTCTATGGCCTGTTCAAGACGCTGAATGGAACTCTTAGCCTGAACAGTCAATTTTCTAGGTGAGGTAACATCCAGGACTCCCTCCAATAAGGAAAAGAGGGGCAACAATTCAGAGCGAGGGACATTAAGAAAATTTCGGACCCAATTTACGTCCCCCATTAATTTTTGAAAATCATGAAGGGTATGCAAATGATTTGTTTTCAAGACGACCTTTTGGGGTGTCACAGCTATGGGAGAAATTATGGAACCTAAAAACTGAACCTTTTCTGAAAATTGCACCTTTTCTGGTGCCAAGTTTAAGCCTGCCTTTGCAAGGAGTTTAGATAATTTACTAAATACTTGAAAAAGGATATTCTGCTCAGGGGCAGCTATTAGAATATCATCCATATAGTGAAGAATTCTAACAATGGGAAATTGCTGTCTCACAGGGAAAAGAACTGTGTCAACATATAGTTGGCATATGGTAGGGCTATTAGCCATTCCTTGTGGAAGAACCCTCCACTGAAATCGCGCATCAGGTTGTTCATGATTAACAGAAGGCAGGGTAAAAGCAAAACGTTCTCTATCCCTGGGATGCAAAGGAATAGAAAAGAAACAGTCTTTAATATCAATAGATATAATGGGCCACTTTTGGGGCAAAGCAGAAAGCAGTGGGAGGCCGCGTTGGACTGACCCTAATATTTGCATTTGAGCATTAATGGCTCTGAGATCATGTAATAATCTCCACTTGCCTGAGGCCTTTTTAATAAAAAAAATAGGGGTATTCCATGGAGAAACAGAAGGCTCCACATGTCCCAACCTTAGTTGTTCCTGTACCAATTGAGTTATAGCCTCCAGTTTTTCTTGGGACAGGGGCCACTGAGGCACCCACACCGCTTTATTTGTTAACCAGGGTATGGGTGTTGGACTGGCGGAGGCTAAATTTTCAGTGACCCCAAGAAAAACCCAAGCCTTGCTTGTCTTTATTGGCAACTGGCTCCACAGGGGCATGCCGGCCCTGTAAATATTTTCCTAACCCACCAGTAGGGACAAAGCCCTGATTTTTCATTATAGTTTGTGCCGTTGAAGAATAATCAGTAGTTAGAATTAAACCCAGTTGCTGTTGGATATCCCGGCCCCACAAATTAACTGGGACCTGGAGGACAAACGGCTGAAATTTTCCTTTTTGACCTTCCTCTGTGGACCAGGTCAACTGTTTTGCGCTGACCCGAGGAGTATCTGCATAACCTAAACCTTGCAGGGTTTGTGAAGAAAATTGTAGGGGCCATGTCTTTGGCCATTGAGTTATTTGGATGATACTCCGGTCCGCTCCCGTGTCCACCAGACCATTAAAGGTCCTTCCTTCAATTGTTAATGTTAACATGGGATGGTTATTTAAGGCCATGGACAAGCAGACAAGGTCTGCTCCTGAGGTACTTAAACTTCTTTCCTTTTCTTGCACCGGGGAAACTTGATGATGGGAAGGCACTAAAATTAATTGAGCAACTCGATCTCCAGGAGCCACTGAAATGACCCCTCGAGAGACTGAACAGAGGACTTGGATGGCTCCCCTGTAATTAGGGTCAACAACTCCAGGGAACACTACAAGGCCTTTCATAGTATTGGAAGCGCGTCCCAACACTATTCCCACCATATTTTCAGGGAGGGGGCCCATTAGGTCAGTAGTTATGAGTTGAGCCCCCATGTCCTCAGTTATGACCACTCCGGCGGTGGCACGGAGGTCCAGCCCTGCAGATCCTGCGGTTGCTCTGCGGGAACAAATGGCTGTTGGAGATGAGGTGAGGGCCTGTGATAAGTTTCCTGGCACCGAATCCCCTGATTTTGCGGGCCCTGGGGCAATGGGCCCCTCTGCCCGTTTTTTGGCTCCAAGGCCTGAGGTTGTGGGATAGGCTGTCCATTCACATCTTTAACTGATCTGCACTCATTTGCCCAATGTTTTCCCTTTTTACATCGTGGACAAAGTCCCGGTTCGTGAGGGGGCCTCTGCTTTGAATATTTTAAATTGGGACACTGTCTTTTGAAATGTCCTGGCTGTTGACAATTGAAGCATAATCCTGAATTAATTCTAGTGGTCTCAGCTACCGCAGCAACAATTTTATCCAAGCTCACAGGGGCTCCCACCTCCCGACAGGCCCTAATCCAATCTTGTAAGGGCTTGTCTTTTATAGGAATAATAGCCTTTTGGCATTCAGGGAGGCTTTGTTCAAAAATAATTTGTTGAATTAAGAGCATGTGATCCTCTGGGTCCCCAAACAATTTATCTGCAGTTTCTAAGACTCGCCCAACAAAATCTGTAAAAGGCTCGGTAGGTTTTTGAACAACTTTGGTAAGGATACCACGGCGTTCCCCTTGACTGGCAAGAGACTTCCAAGCCGTGTAAAAAATATTATTAATTTGTTGGTAAACCTCATTAGGGTACCCAGTCTGGTCCGCTGCATAAGGGCCTTTTCCTAATAACATTTCAGCTGACCAGTGAGGACGGCCCACCAGTGCATTCTCCCTATGTCGGGCAGCGGCCAAATCTGCTGCGGAAGCACAATAATCAAGGTACTGGCCATGCGTCAGGCAAGAACGTCCAACCTCATACCAGTCCATTGGAGTCATGCTGGTAGTCTGCAATCGACGAACCAAAGCAATGGTGTAATTTGCAGAATGGCCATAATTTTGTACAGCGGCCATGAGATCCTTTAAAGCTTTATAAGAAACTGGCTCAAAAACTCTCTGTCCCGTAAGGGAATCTTCAAAAACAGGAAAAGCAGAGGCCAACCGAGACCAGGTGCGGGCCTTAATAAAGGAACTTCCTTTTTTTGGGACGTAGGGGGGCGGGGCAGAGGGGGCAGGGCGAATAACATCCTGGCCACTCCCCGCACCTAGTCCTCCCCAGGGGCCGTATCTATCTGCCTCATACCTGGCAGCTTGCTCCTCTAATTCTTCCTCTTCATTTGAACTTAGTTCCTCCGGGGGCCCTTCCCCCTCATTTTCTGTGCTTTGATCTGACTCTCCTGCATCCTGATCATGTAACGTCAGGGCAGAGAACTGGTTATCATCCTGAAATTCCTTCAAGGACGGGTAGAGGGAGCTCCTTGGTCCCTCCTGTTTTTTCTTTTCTCCTCTCTCCTCCTCCTGCACTGTACTTTGTGAGGGCTGCAGTCCCTCAATTCTTTTCTTTTGTTTTCTCTTATATTTTACTCCACTCTTGGTGGTCTCTCCTTCCCTGTACGATGACTCCGAGAGACTATCCTGGTGCTTAATTAATTCCTTCCTCCCTTCTTTAATGATATCAGTATTTCTGCCCTCCTCCAAACAAGCGCGCACCATTCTCCACATGGGCAACGTGGCGCCGGAGACCTCTCCCTTTTATTGAGCTCTATCCAGGTCCCGGCCTAATTTATCCCAACAGACCAGTGAGAGATCTCCAGACACCGCAAACCACGGGGCGTGTATCTCAATGTCTGTTAACACTTTATTTATTGTGCCGCGGGAAATTTTCAGCCCATGCTGTTTAAGAAGGGCCTGTAAGGGGGCACAGAAGTCCCTTGTACTGCACACACTTCCTGAAGAGTTACCCATACTGATGTTACTCTTAGAGGGATAACCCAAGCGGGTGAAACAAAGTGAAAGACCGAGTTACCTACCCCGGGCTTACTTTCACCTAGACCGAGAAGCTCTCTAGGCTCGCGGTCTATCACACCCGAGTGCGCAAAAGCAAACAATAAGAAGCAGAAACCACAGAGGAAGAACAATAATAAGCACCCAGACAGGAATCTCCCAGAACAACATACCTAGAAGGAGTCCTCTTCACTTGTCAAGTTCTGTATCCTCTTCGGCCCCTCCGCAGGTCCCGGGTTTCGGCACCAGTTGCAGCGCCCGGCACCCCTGACCAGCACGGAAGAACGGACACCACCCGAGGATCCGTCTCGTATCACGCTTTATTGAAGAGCAACTTGATTGAAGGGAGAGCTGAATCAGAGGGGCCCGGGGCAGGGAAATGCAGCTGCTTATATACAATCAAGGAACACGGGGCTTTTGCCATTGGCTGCTCTGTTGCCAGGGCCATTTTAAAACTCGGGATTGGTCAGGCCTCTGACGTCATACGCGCAGACTCAGTGGAAGGGAGCAAAGGCTCCGCACTCACATACCAAATAAGGAGAACTAAGAAGTTGTTTACAAGTAGCAAGGCAGGGAACAGGCGCCATCATGTAATGGCGGCCGCTCCGGCTCCCCACACAGAAAAAAGAGCGCTGGAGGAATTTCAATTCCAAACTTTAGACTCTATTACAGAGCTATAATTCTTGTACGGGCACAAGAACTGGCCTGATGTCCAATGGAATAGAACTGCGGACCCAGATATTAAACCACAGACCTATGGCCACCTAATCTTTGACAAGGGAGCTAAAAAAATAGAATGCAAGAAAGATAGCCTCTTCAACAAGTTGTGCTGGCAGAACTGGTTAAGCACCTGCAGAAAACTAAAGTTGGATCCTTCTTTGTCACCTTGCACTAGAATTAACTCCAAATGGATCAAAGACCTGGAGGTAAAAGCTGACACACTGAAAAGTTTACAGGAAGGAATAGAAGATACACTAGGCCTCCTTGGCACAGGGCAAAACATTCTTAATAAGGACCAAGAATCACAACAAATCAGAGAAAGGCTGGATAAGTGGGACTGCATTAAACTGCAGAGCTTTTGTATGGCAACGGATATAGCTAGTAAACTAATCAGGAAGCCTACAGACTGGGAGAAGATCTTCACCAACCAAACAACGGAACAAGGCCTCATATCTAAAATATATCAACAACTCAAAAAATTGAATCACTCCAAAACTAACCTCCAAAGTAACACCCATCCCATTAAAAAATGGGCCAAAGACTTAAAGAGAGTCTTCTCTGAAGAAGAAACAAAAATGGCCTATAGACACATGAAGAAATGCTCCACATCTCTAGTCATAAAAGAAGTGCAAATCAAAACAACTCTAAGATTCCACCTCACTCCAGTTAGAATGGCCAGGATCAGGAAAACGAATGACAACAGATGCTGGAGGGGTTGTGGCCAGGAGGGGTCACTACTACACTGTTGGTGGGAGTGCAAACTCGTTCAACCACTATGGAAAGCAGTGTGGCAGTGCCTCAAAAGGCTAAACATAGAACTCCCCTATGACCCAGCAATTCCACTACTTGGCATTTACCCAACAATCCAGAAACAAGGGCATACTAAACCCACTAGCCCAACAATGTTCATTGCCGCACTATTCACCATAGCAAAGATATGGAACCAACCCAGATGTCCCTCAGCTGATGAGTGGATCAACAAGTTGTGGTATTTGTACACAATG
This sequence comes from Megascapheus bottae, assembly GCF_031878675.1. Taxonomy (NCBI): domain Eukaryota; kingdom Metazoa; phylum Chordata; class Mammalia; order Rodentia; family Geomyidae; genus Megascapheus; species Megascapheus bottae. The sequence goes on along the minus strand of NW_028327356.1, from coordinate 837,166 downwards.
GAATTCTATGCTGCTGTCAGAAAGAATGACATCGCCCCATTTGTTAGGAAATGGAAAGACTTACAACAAATCATATTAAGTGAAGTAAGCCAGATTCAAACGAACATAGGCTCAGTGGTTTCCCTCATTCGTCATAATCAGTAGAAACCTTGGACTCTACTAGCAGAGATTTGCAATAGAGCAAAAGGCCATATATAAGGCCATATAATGTGAAGCTAATTGAAAGGACGTCCAGGATATTGAAACAAAAGCCATATGATGAATGATTGTTGTCCTTAATGTACTATGTTTTCTCTCATTTCCTTTGCTGTCCCTTGGTTATCCCATATTGGTATAGTATCTCACTTTCTTATCTGATATATTGAATTTATTTGTTTTTGGATATTTGAAATTTGATAGGGAAGGGGGGAAAACCAAGACGGGTGGGGGGTGTGGGGTTGGAGGGAAATGGCTACCAAGACATGTGAAAGGGTATCAATGTATGTGAATTAATGCACCTTCTATCTGGCAAATATCATCTAACCCTTTTACTAATTACAATAAAAAATGAAAAAAAAAAGAAAGTTGTAGTGTGTGGGGAGGATGATGGGGTCAAATACATTTCTTCTTAGAAATATACCTCATCTGGTTGCCCTGGATTTTCCTGGCCTTCTTCTTAGAGAAAGGCCTGTTATATTTGATTTGTGGCTTGGCAATTATCTAGCATGTTCATCTTCGAGTAAGACATCCACAACTTCCATGCCTGAGACTCGAGTTTCCTGACCTCTGGCAACAGCACAGCAACATCTTTCTTCCTCCTGAGCCACAGGCCAAGTGAGCTGGCTTGAGTTGGTTGTTAGTTACAGTGGCTTAGTTACCAGGGTTCCATATTCTGTTCCATTGTGAGGGAGGCAGGGTCACCTTCCCGGCCCAATGACCAAAGATGCTTGCTCACAGAAGACCACACCAAAGACATACTGGAGGCTGAATCTCTCCTCCAATCTCACAATATACATGTGGATGTAGTATACAGCACACCTTATTTGTCCAATCCCAATGTCTTCCACTAGGCCCAACTACCAGTCCGGTCTCAGGCTCAAGGAGCCTTTCTTAGGTAAGATCCTGACTTAAGGGTCAATATTGCCCTCATCCTTTACAAAACATTTGCTTCACAGTGCCTTCTCTGCCTGCATTTTGCCCCTTGTCCAATTTTTTTTGTTTTTGCTAGTCTTGGGACTTGACCTCAGAGTGTGAACATTGTTCTTGGGCTTTCTTTAGGCTTTAGCTGTCCCACCGAGCCACAGCACCACTTGCAGGGTTTTCTATGTATGTGGTAATGAGGAATCAAACCTGAGTCTTTTTGCGTGGTAGCCAAGGACTCTACCACTAGGTCAAACACACAGGGCATCTTGCACATATTTTTGACGTCAATCTACTAGGATATTATTAGGTTTCTCTATCCTAATCAACTTTTTCCTGATGATTAGCTTTGCTGTCATGTGTAAAAAATGCAAGAGGGAAAAACACAGAAGAATTAGTGAAATTAAAAAGAAAGCATTACACACATAGATAAGTGTTCATTCTTTGTAGGAGAAAGGATATTTTGATATGATGATGATGACTTTATAATTACTATGTCAGGGTTGAGAGTTTGGCATAGTGGTAGAGTGCTTGCCTAGCATCCATGAATATCTGGATTGATTGCTCAGTATCACATAGATAGAAAATCTAGATGTGGCACTGTGGCTCAAGTGGCAGAAGGCTAGACTTGAGAAACCCCGAGGACAGTGCTCAGGCCCTGAATTCAAGCCCTAAGACTGGCAGAAAGATAAAAGAAAATAAAAATGCTATTTACGAGCTAATTCACTCACAGCATTTGCTTCTGAAATCTTCGCTTCTGCATCTTGTGAAATACCCCTTTCCCTCAACGTAGACAAGAAAAACAGATCCATCCCATGGTCCACTGTGAGGCCTCTGGTTGGGCTAAGAGCTAGTCGTGCAGAAACACATAAGTTTTATTCTAATACTTTCCAAACTTTGTACTCAAATATGCTACCTACTTACCAACTTATGTCAGTTATCCTTATGCTCTACCTTTTCTTCATGACTACAATATTCTTACACTCCTACGTTAATCCTCTTGTACCTCCCCTGACCTCTCTAATTCTTTTTTTTGGATCTCTGGACCTCTGCTGGTCTTTCAACCCTTATACTGCACGGATCTACACTTGATGGCTGTTGAGCAATATTGTATATGTAGGTGGTTAATTATTCTCTAGGCTCAGAGGGACTTAAAGACAATAGAGTTTGGATTGAGAGGCTTATTGTTTTGGGTATAAATCGCTTATCAGTGGTTTTATTAGACTGGTGTGTAAGTGCACAAAAAGAAAGAGTGATAATACCAATCAAAACTTGTGAACATCTAGTGTCTGCCAGCTACAGAGGTCTAGGTTGGTTATATCTGAAAAACTATAATCGTATTTAGTAGTAATCTTGCTCCCATTTTCAAATGGGCAGAACAAGAAACTCAAGAAAAATGTCAAATCAAGAAACAACATCCCCCACCCAATATAAACAGACAATGAAACAGTCACTGGCAAACCTAGAGGAGAGTCTTCCAAGTGCTACACAAATGCAATTGATAAACATCATTAATGAAAAATGTGAAAATATAAAGAAAGAGATAATGGAGGAAGCCATAGCTGAACAAGAGGAAAGCAAAACAAGGTGATAAGTGAAAAAGAAGAAGCCATGAAGGAGGCCATATTAAAGGTTTTTCAAAGAAAGATGGATGAATTATTAGAATCCACAAATACAAACGTCACCAAACTCCAGCAAATGTCCAAAGAAAATAAAGCTACTGAGCTAACCACTCAAAAGGAAATCAAGTAGATAAAGAAATCCATACATGATCTAAAACAAGAGATGCAAGGCATCAAAAGTGAGCAATTAGAAGCAAGGGAGATGAAAAATAAAGTAGATAGCTTTGATAGCAGGTTAGACAATGCAGAGGAGAGAATTTCTGGGGCTGAAGATAATTTAGGTATTATATAGAAAGAACAGAAAATGAGTCAATCCAAATCTAGGAAATATGAGAGAGTGCTTCAGGAGGTCTAAGATACAATTAGGAAGCCTAATTTAAGTCTGGTTGGTATTGAGGAGGGCGTGGAGAATGAGGTCAATGGTATTGGAAATATACTTCAGGGAATCATCTCAGAGAATTTTCCAAATATCCAGAAGGGCAGGCCCATCCAGATACGAGAAGCTTTTAGAACCCCAAACTGACCTGACCAGAAAAGAACATCCCACCTCCACATTGTGATCCGAACTGGATCAATAGAAACGAAAGAAAAGATCCTAAAGGCAGCCAGGGAAAAGGGATCAGTAACCTATAAAGGCAAACCAATTAGAATAACCCCAGATTTCTCAGCAGAGATCATGCAAGCACGAAGTGACTAGAAGCATATATGTCATGCCCTTAAATCAAATAACTACCAACCAAGAATACTGTAGCCAGCTAAGGTCTCATTCATAACTGAGGGAACAATAAAAACATTCCATTCCAGGGAAAAGCTGCAACAATATGTCGAAACAAAACCAACACTACAGAAAATTCTCAAAGATGCTCTATACATAAAAAACGAAAATAAATGCAACATAGGGAAAGAAATGGCACCTAAACAGCATACCATCTAATGACCACAAGAACTGTCAAGACACAGGCCCTACTAAAATATTTTAAAAATGAAAGGAACTAATAAATATCTCTCAATCCTAACTCTCAATATCAATGGACTTAACTCTCCAATTAAACTGCATAGGTTGTCTAGTTGGATCAAAAAGCAAGATCCATCGTTCTGCTGTCTTCAAGAGACACATCTTACCCAAAAACAATCATCTTTTGAAAGTGAGAGGTTGGAATAGACTCTATCAAGCCAACTGCCCCCATAAACAGGCTGGAGTTGCCATCCTCATATCAGATACAATAGACTTCAAACTAAAATTAGTAAGAAAAGACAAAGAAGGTTACTACATACTACTAAAGGGATCTTTCCTCCAGGAAGACATAACGATCCTAAATATTTACACACCCAATCCCGGAGCTCCAAACTTCATCAAGCAAACTTTACTTACACTGAAACCATACATAGATCGAAATACAGTGATTGTTGGTGAGTTTAACACACCACTCTCACCTATGGACAGATCAACAAGGCAAAAACTCAACAGAAAAACCTTAGAACTGAACAACTATATAGACTAACTAGATCTAACAGACATCTGCAGAATATTCCACCCAGTAACAACACAATATACGTTTTTCTCAGCAGCACATGGACATTTTCCAAAATAGACCACATCTTAGGCCATAAAACAAACCTGGACAGATTCAGAAACACTGAAATTGTTCCATGCACACTCTCAGACCATAAAGGCATCAAATTGGAACTGAACACACATCTCCACCAACGAAAACCCTGTAACTCATGGAGACTGAACAACACATTGTTGAATCAAAAACAATGGGTAATCGAAGAGATCAGAACAGATATCCAACTGTTTATGAAATTTAACAATAAGGAGCACACAAATATCAACTCCTGAGGGACACAACAAAGGCAGTACTCAGAGGAAAATTTAGAGCGCTGAGTGCCTACAACAGCAAGTTGGAAAAATGGCAAACGAACTAGTTAATGTCTCACCTGAACCTCCTGGAAAAAGAGCAACAAACCAACCCTAAACCCATTAGGAGAAAGCAAATTATTAAAATCAAAGCAGAATTAAATGATTTGGAATAAAAAATACTATAGAAAGAATCAACAAAACAAGGAGTTGGTTCTTTGAAAGAATTAAAAAAATTGACAAGCCCTTAGCAAATCTTACCAAAAAAAGAAGAGAGTATATCGAAATAAACAAAATCGCAGATGAAAATGGTAATATCACGACAGAAATTACCAAGATCCAGAATATCATGAGGGAATACTTCTCAATCCTTTACGCCAACAAATTTGAGAATCTAGAAGAAATGGATGAATTCCTAGACAATGTTAACATCCCCACACTGAACCAAGAAGAGCTAACCCAAATCAACAGGCCTATTTCAAGCTCTGAAATAGAAATGGAAATTAGACAACTTCCACTTAAAAAGAGCCCAGGGATAGATGGATTCACAGCTGAATTCTATACGGTTTTCAAAGCAGATCTCACATCAATACTCCTCAAGCTCTTCAACGAAATTGAAAATGAAGGTTCTTTACCAAACTCATTCTGTGAAGCCAGTATATCCCTCATCCCCAAACCAGACAGAGATTCATCAAAGAAAGAGAACTATAGACCCATTTCTTTGATGAACATCGATTCAAAACTTTTCAACAAAATACTGGCCAACCGTCTACAACAACTCATCAAAAAAATTATACACTATGATCAAACTGGATTCATCACAGGGAGGCAAAGCTGGTGCAACATACACAAATCAATTAATATAATTCAACACATCAACAGGAGCAGGGACAAAAATCACATGATTGTCTCAATAGATGTGGAAAGGCATTTGACAAGATCCAAAACTCCTTTATGTTAAAAGATGTGGAAAAACTAGGAAACCATGGAACATTTCTCAATGTAATAAAGGCAGTGTATGAGAAACCCACTGCCAGTATTATACTTAATGGTGAAAATCTAAAGCCATTCCCTCTAAAATCAGGAACGAGACAAGGATGCCCACTCTCTCCACTCCTTTTTAACTTAGTACTAGAATTCCTAGGCAGTGCAATAAGGCAAGAAGCAAGCATAAAGGGGATCCAAGTAGGGAAAGAGGAAATAAAACTATCCCTCTTTGCAGATGACATGATTCTGTATTTAAAGAATCCTATAGACTCTACTCCCAAGCTCCCTGAGCTGATTCAAAGCTTTGGAAGGGTAGCAGGCCATAAAATCAACCCTCACAAATCAACTGCCTTCCTTTAAGCCAACAGTGAGAGGAACGAGGCAATAATCAGAAAAGAAACTCCTTTCACAATAGCCTCAAAGAAAATAAAGTACCTAGGAATTACCTTAACTAAGAATGTAAAGGACCGTTTAGATGAAAAATTTAAATCCCTAAAAACGGAAATTAAAGCAGAACTAAGGAAATGGAAAAACCTCCCATGCTCCTGGATTGGAAGAATCAACATTGTGAAAATGACAATGTTGCCAAGGGCTATCTACAAATTCAATGCAATACCCATCACCACCCCAATGTCATTCTTTAAAGAAATAGAAGAGGCAATTCAAAATTTCATATGGAATAATAAAAGACCCCGTTTAGCTAAAACACTTCTTAGCAGAAAGAACAGCGCTGGAGGAATTTCAATTCCAAACTTTAGACTCTATTACAGAGCTATAATTCTTGTACGGGCACAAGAACAGGCCGGAAGTGCAATGGAATAGAACTGCGGACCCAGATATTAAACCACAGACCTATGGCCACCTAATCTTTGACAAGGGAGCCAAAAACATAGAATGGAAGAAAGATAGCCTCTTCAACAAGTTGTGCTGGCAGAACTGGTTAAGCACCTGCAGAAAAGTAAAGTTGGATCCTTCTTTATCACCTTGCACTAGAATTAACTCCAAATGGATCAAAGACCTGGAGGTAAAAGCTGACACACTGAAAAGTTTACAGGAAGGAATAGGAGATACACTAGGCCTCCTTGGCACAGGTGGAAACTTTCTTAATAAGGACCAAGAATCACAACAAATCAGAGAAAGGCTGGATAAGTGGGACTGCATTAAACTGCAGAGCTTTTGTATGGCAACGGATATAGCTAGTAAACTAATCAGGAAGCCTACAGACTGGGAGAAGATCTTCACCAACCAAACAATGGACAAAGGCCTCATATCTAAAATATATCAACAACTCAAAAAATTGAATCACTCCAAAACTAACCTCCAAAGTATCATCCATTCCAGTAAAAAATGGGCCAAAGACTTAAAGAGAGTCTTCTCTGAAGAAGAAACAAAAATGGCCTATAGACACATGAAGAAATGCTCCACATCTCTGGACATAAAAGAAATGCAAAACAAAACAACTGTAAGATTCCACCTCACTCCAGTTAGAATGGCCAGGATCAGGAAAACGAATGACAACAGATGCTGGAGGGGATGTGGCAAGGAGGGATCATTCTACACTGTTGGTGGGAGTGAAAACTCGTTCAACCACTATGTAAAGCAGTGTGGCAGTGCCTCAAAAGGCTAAACATAGAACTCCCCTGTCACCCAGCAATTCCACTACTTCGCATTTACCCAACAATCCAGAAACAAGGGCATACTAAACCCACTAGCACAACAACGTTCATAGCAGCACTATTCTCCATAGCAAAGATATGGAACCAACCCAGATGTCCCTCAGTTGATGAGTGGATCAACAAGTTGTGGTATTTGTACACAATGGAATTCTATGCTGCTGTCAGAAAGAATGACATCGCCCCATTTGTTAGGAAATGGAAAGACTTAGAACAAATCATATTAAGTGAAGTAAGCCAGACTCAAAAGAACTTAGGCTCAGTGGTTTCCCTCATTCGTCATAATCAGTAGAAACCTTGGCCTCTACTAGCAGAGATTTGCAATAAAGAAAAGTCCATAGATAAGGCCAAATAATGTGAAGCTAATTGAAAGGATGTCCATGGTATTGAAACAAAAGCCACATAATGAATGATTGTTGTCCTTAATGTACTATGTTGTCTCTCATCTCCTTTGCTGTCCCTTGGTTATCCCATATTGGTATAGTATCTCACTTTGTTATCTGTTATATTGAATTTATTTGTATTTGGATATTTGAAATTTGATAGGGAAGGGGGGAAAACCAAGACGGGTGGGGAGTGTGGGGTTGGAGGGAAATGGGTACCAAGACATGTGAAAGGGTATCAATGTATGTGAATTAATGCACCTTCTATCTGGCAAATACCATGTAACCCTTTTACTAATTACAATAAAAAAATTAAAAAAAAGAAAGTTGTAGTGTGTTGGGAGGATGATGGGCTCAAATACATTTCTTCTTAGAAATATACCTCATCTGGTTGCCCTGGGTTTTCCTGGCCTTCTTCTTAGAGAAAGGCCTGTTATACTGGATTTGTGGCTTGGCAATGATCTAGCATGTACATCTTCGAGTAAGACAGCCACAACTTCCATGCCTGAGACTCGAGTTTCCTGAACTTTGGCAACAGCACAGCAACATCTTTCTTCCTCCGGAGCCACAGGCCAAGTGAGCTGGCTTGAGTTGGTTGTTAGTTACAGTGGCTTGGATACCAGGGTTCCATATTCTGTTCCATTGTGAGGGAGGCAGGATCACCTTCCCGGCCCAATGACCAAAGATCCTTGCTCAAAGAAGACCTCACCAAAGACGTACTGGAGGCTGAATCTCTCCTCCAATCTCACAATATACATGTGGATGTAGTAAACAGCACACCTTATTTGTCCAACCCCAATGTCTTCCACTAGGCCCAACTACCAGTCTGGTCTCAGGCTCAAGGAGCCTTTCTTAGGTAAGATCCAAACTTAAGGGTCAATATTGCCCTCATCCTTTACAAAACATGTACTTCACAGTGGCTTCTCTGCCTGCATTTTGCCCCTTGTCGAATTTTTTTTTGTTTTTGCTCGTCTTGGGATTGACCTCAGAGTGTGAACATTGTTCTTGGGCTTTCTTTAGGCTTTAGCTGTCCCACCGAGCCACTGCACCACTTGCAGCGTTTTCTATGTATGTGGTAATGAGGAATCAAACTTAAGTCTTTTTGCGTGGTAGCCAAGGACTCTACCACTAGGTCAAACACACAGGACATCTTGCACATATTTTTGACATCAATCTACTAGGATATTATTAGGTTTCTCTATCCTAATCAATTTTTTCCTCATGATTAGCGTTGCTGTCATGTGTAAAAAATGCAAGAGGGAAAAACACAGAAGACTTAGTGAAATTAAAAAAAAAGCATTACACACATAGATAAGTGTTCATTCTTTGTAGGAGAAAGGATATTTTGATATGATGATGATGACTTTATAATTACTATGTCAGGGTGGAGAGTTTGGCATAGTGGTAGAGTGCTTGCCTAGCATCCATGAAGATCTAGGTTTCATTGCTCAGTATCACATAGATAGAAAATCTAGATGTGGCACTGTGGCTCAAGTGGCAGTGGGCTAGACTTGACAAAATCAGAGGACACTGCTCAGGCCCTGAATTCAAGCCCCAAGACTGGCAGAAAGATAAAAGAAAATAAAAATGCTTTTTACGCGCTAATTCACTCACAGCATTTGCTTCTGAAATCTTCACTTCGGCATCTTGTGAAATACCCCTTTCCCTCAACGTAGACAAGAAAAACAGATCCATCCCATGGTCCACTGTGAGGCCTCTGGTTGGGCTAAGAGCTAGTCGTGCAGCAACACATAAGTTTTATTCTAATACTTTCCAAACTTTGTACTCAAATATGCTACCTACTTACCAACTTAGGTCAGTTATCCTTATGCGATACCTTTTCTTCATGACTACAATATTCTTACACTCCTACGTTAATTCTCTTGTACCTGCCCTGACCTCTCTCATTCTTTTTTTGTATCTCTGGACCTCTGCTGGTCTTTCAACCCTTATACCACACAGATCTACACTTGATGGCTGTTGAGCAATATTGTATATGTAGGTGGTTAATTATTCTCTAGGCTCAGAGGGACTTAAAGACAAGAGAGATTGGATTGAGAGGCTTATTGTTTTGGGTATAAATCGCTTATCAGTGGTTGTATTAGACTGGTCTGTAAGTGCACAAAAAGAAAGAGTGATAATACCAATCAAAACTTGTGAACATCTAGTGTCTGCCAGCTACAGAGGTCTAGGTTGGTTATATCTGAAAAACTATAATCGTATTTAGTAGTAATCTTGCTCCCATTTTCAAATGGGCAGAACAAGAAACTCAAGAAAAATGTCAAATCAAGAAACAACATCCCCCACCCAATGTAAACAGACAATGGAACAGTCACTGGCAAACCTAGAGGAGAGTCTCCCAAGTGCTACACAAATGCAATTTATAAACATCATTAATGAAAAATGTGAAAATATAAAGAAAGAGATAATGGAGGAAGCCATAGCTGAACAAGACGAAAGCAAAAACAAGGTGATAAGTGAAAAAGAAGAAGCCATAAAGGAGGCCATATTAAAGGTTTTTCAAAGAAAGATGGATGAATTCATAGAATCCACAAATAAAAACGCCACCAAATCCAGCAAATGTCCAAAGAAAATAAAGCTACTGAGCTAACCACTCAAATGGAAATCAAGGAGATAAAGAAAACCATACATGATCTAAAACAAGAGATGCAAGGCATCAAAAGTGAGCAATTAGAAGCAAGGGAGAGGAAAAATAAAGTAGATAGCTTTGATAGCAGGTTAGACAATGCAGAGGAGAGAATTTCCGGGGCTGAAGATAATTTAGGTATTATATAGAAGAGAAAACGAGTCAATCCAAATCTAGGAAATATGAGAGAGCGCTTCAGGAGGTCCAAGATACAATTAGGAAGCCTAATTTAAGTCTGGTTGGTATTGAGGAGGGCGTGCAGAAAGAGGTCAATGGTATTGGAAATATACTTCAGGGAATCATCTCAGAGAATTTCCCAAATATCCAGAAGGGCAGGCCAATTCAGATATGAGAAGCTTTTAGAACCCCAAACAGACCTGACCAGAAAAGAACATCCCACCTCCACATTGTGATCCGAACTGGTTCAATAAAAACGAAAGAAAAGATCCTAAAGGCACCCAGGGAAAAGGGATCAGTTACCTACAAAGACAAATCTATCCGAATAACCCCAGATTTGTCAGCAGAGACCATGCAAGCATGAAGTGACTGGAAGCATATATGTCATGCCCTTAAATCAAATAACTACCAACCAAGAATACAGTAGCCAGCTAAGGTCTCTTTCATAACTGAGGGAACAATAAAAACATTCCATTCCAGGGAAAAGCTGCAACAATATGTCGAAACAAAACCAACACTACAGAAAATTCTCAAAGATGCTCTATACATAGAAAACCAAAATAAATGCAATATAGGGAAAGAAATGGCACCTAAACAGCATACCATCTAAGGACCACAAGAACTCTCAAGATACAGGCCCTACTAAAAGCTTTTAAAAATGGTAGGAACTAATAAATATCTCTCAATCCTAACTCTCAATATCAATGGACTTAACTCTCCAATTAAATGGCATAGGTTGTCTAGTTGGATCAAAAAGCAAGAGCCATCGTTCTGCTGTCTTCAAGAGACACATCTTACCCAAAAACAATCATCTTTTGAAAGTGAGAGGTTGGAATAAACTCTATCAAGCTAACTGCCCCCATAAACAGGCTGGAGTTGCCATCCTTATATCAGATAAAATAGACTTCAAACTAAAATTAGTAAGAAAAGACAAAGAAGGTTACTACATACTACTAAAGGGATCTTTCCTCCAGGAAGACATAACGATCCTAAATATTTACACACCCTTTTGAAGATTCTCAAAAGATTGGAGATTCTGCCAGTGTAAGTTAGATTCCGGCATTGATATTAAATAATGCAATGAGTATTGATTTATATTTGAAATATCACTGTTGACAAAATCTAACACACATTTGCTTAGTATTTGCTTTTGATTTCCCAAGAAGTACAGTACAAGCTAACACTTGTGGCATATATCGACTGGGAGAAATGATTCAGAATATGTGACTCATTTGAACAGGAGTCAGTGAAAGATACAGAAGCAGGATACCCATATTGTGATAATTTGTATCTTTTGCATTTTTTGTGTTTGTTGTTAATTCCATTTGTAGTGTACATTTCTAGGTAAAAACTTTTTTCCAAACAATTTGTTATTTGAACCGTAAAAAAGACATTTATGTGCCTGATAAAATTCACAGAATCCAATTTTTTCTATCTTATTTTTTGTTTTTGGGGGTTTTTTTGGTGGGTCATAGATCTTGAACTCAGCCTGGGCACTATCCCTGAGCTCTTCAGCTCCAGGCTACCACCTTACCCTGGAGCCAAGCCCCACTTCCCATTTTCTAAGGATAAAATGGAGATAAGTGTCTCAGGTCTTTTTGTGCCAGGATGGCTTTAAACCTTGATCCTCATATCTCAGCCTCCTGAGTAGCTAGGATTATAGAAGTGAGCCACCACCCCATCATGCTCAGATTTCTGGGTTTTTTTAAAACTCGGTTTGAGCACTGTCCTTCAGCTTTCCTCAAGCCTAGTGATCTTCTACTTGAGCCACAGCACTACTTCTGGTTTTTTCTGTGTATGTGGTACTGCGGAATTGAACCTTCGTCTTCATACAAGCACTCTACAACTATGCCAAACTCCCAGCCCCTCCACATTAGTTTTTATGATAGATCTTTCCATGCATCCAGGATGGCTAGAAATCCTTCTTGAGTTTCCCAAGATCAGGGAGTATAGGTGTGTCCCATCCTGTGTGGCTATATAACCATTGTTTAGGGTACAGTTCTCTCTTCATTCTACCCATCTAGAGCAATTTTCATCTTCCATGTATAATCATTAAACATTCAGCTCCTGTTCCTCTCTACTCCATTCTCTGGAACCATCGTGCTTTTTGGCTCTAAGGGTTTGTTGATTCTTGGAAGCTCTGGAAGGGAAAACATACCCTAGCTCTTCCTTTATGACTGCTGTAATTTTAGTTTACTGTAATCAAGATTCATCTGTAAAATATAGTAAAATGTTCTTCCTTTTCAATGCATTGTTTTGCATATTTCTATCTTTGGATTATTATTAATAGTTGTGAATGGATTCTCCACATATTTGTTCTAGTCTCTGCTTTCTCTTCCATTAGGTACAAATCTAGAAATAGAAGTGTTGGACCATATTTCTATGTAATTCTATATTTAGTATTTTTTAGCACTCTCCACGCAATTTTTGATTGTTTTATATTCCTTGCAGAACTATTCCTAAGTTCTACTTCTTCTCACTACCTTCCCAGTAATAGTTAGACTTTGAAAGTTGTTTTTTTGTATGCGTGTGTGTGTGTGTGTGTGTGTGTGTTTGTGTGTGTGTATGTGGATCTTTTTGTTTAAAACTATATTTATATTAATACACTTAAAGTAATGATTTCATTGTAATTATAGTTTTTCTCATGACTGTTAGTATTGAACTTCTTTCTACATTTTGAAATACTATTTCTATATATTCTTTTTAGATAATCCTCTCCAATCTCCAATTTTTTCCCTTTTTTTGTGGGGTAGTGGGAAAGTCATGGGGCTTGGACCTTGGGCCGTGAGCTCTTTAGTTTAAGGCTATTGTCCTACCCTGAGTATTGCCCCTCAGTCCTTCTGCTCACAGCTCCCTACCCCTCTTCCCATTATATACAGAACAAAGGTCATCCTCAGTCTTTTTGAAAAAGTAAAACATACAGTAAATTTGTAGTATAAAACAGCAAGAAATAAATTTCTTGCCAGGTGCAGTGACTTCTACCTGTAATCCTAGCTACTCAGATATCAGGCTGATATCTAAAGATTTGGTTCAAAGCCAGCCTGGGCATTAGAAAGTCTATGAGACTCTCATCTACAGTTAACCACTAGAATATGGGAAATGGCACTGTGGCTTCATAGGTAGGGTGATAGCCTTGAGTTGAAGAGCTCAGGAACAGTGCCCAGGCCCAGAGTTCAAGCCTTACAAATCCCCCAGCCCAAAAAAACTTTCTTCCCCAAGTGATTATTATGCCAGACATAGAACATTAACATTCTGGGTGTACTTCACAGTATTATTACTTGATACCCTAAGATTTTGCAATAATCTCACAGTACCAGCATATGTCATCATATAATGTAGGTCCTTTTCAATGGAATAATTCCATTTATAACCTAAATCTACTCCCCCGGCTTATTTTTGTCGATACCACAATTGCTCTACCATGATATGCCACAAGCCATTAAACATTTTATGGTGGGTAATTGGAAAGGAGTCTCATGGAATTTTTTGCCAGGCTGGCTTTGAACCATGGTCCTCAGATCTCAGTCTCCTGAGTAGCTAGGATGACAGGCGTGAGCCACCAACACCTGGCTTGCCTTTTTATTTTTTTGTGGGTCTTGGGACTTGAACTCTGGGCCTAGGCACCATCCCTAAGCTTTTCAGGTCAATATTTCATGTATGTCTAAACATTTAAGTAAAGGAATACAATTCCAACAAAAAAAAGAATAAAATTCCAGACATGGTGTGTTTATAACTCAGTGCTAATTACTTGATGAAAATGTGCCATTCCAGAAGCTGGTGTCATTTGATGATGTAGCTGTGGATTTCAGCTGGGAGGAGTGGCAGCATCTGGACAATGCTCAGAGGACCCTGTACAGAGATGTAATGCTGGAGACCTACAGCAACCTGGTGTCCTTAGGTGAGCAAAAGTCAAATTCACTTGCAAGGCCAAGTGCCTTGTTATTTTGCAGATACGTGAATGTTTATCAAACTTTCAATACTATTTAAATGAAAGATTCCAGGCCCTGAGAAGTATCATTACTTTCTTAAGAAAACCTAAGGTAATTTTGTACTCATTCTTCAGGATACCTTCATGATACTTTGACAACAGTTCTAAATTATGTTTCCTCTAATGGAGACGACATTCCAAACTTACACAGTAATTGTAAGTGGATAAACCATCCAGAAGAGAATATATATCATTATTGGAAATAGGATCTACAAATCACTAAACAGTGAGTTTATAATGGAAACCTGGCACTAGGTGCAATGTTTCATGCCTGTAATCTTAAAATATTCAGGAGGAAGAAATCTAAGAATTCTAATTTGAAGGCAGCAATGGCATAAAATTGCCATGAAACTCTATAACTCCAAGTAACCCCTCAAAAATGTTAGTGGAGTGTCAAGAGTTTGACTTTGTGGTTGAGTGCTTGCCTAGCATGCATGAAGACCTATGCATGTAAGTGGAGCTGGGACTCAAACTGGTATTTTTCTAGCCTTGAGCAAGACAGCTAAGTTTATGCCATACAAAATGAATCCAGAGCTGGGGAAAAGTCAACCATGGAGCCAGTGAGAAATGAGAGAAAAGATTTAATAGATAACTTGTGAGTAGGATGTCTGCGAACTTAAAGCAATGATGACACAGCATAAGCAATAATTCTCTACTGTTTCTAATTTACAGGGCCCTGTGTTCCCAAACCTGTATTAATTGACAAGCTAGAGCACTGTGCAGAACTCTGGATAGGAAATTCCTCTGACAAGAATATCACAGGTGAGTGAATGCATCTTCATATTGATGTTGGAGCCTGAGCCCCATTGGTAAGTTCATGTTGTGATGTACTGAGCAATAATATTCTCAGTTACCCTAAATCCTGTGTGGAACCTATGGAATTCTTTGTGAATGAATCAAGAATCATTTTCTTTTCCCAATCCTATGCCTGGTCTCAGGGACTGAGCATGGTCCTTGGGTTTTCTCAAGGCTAGCTCTTTACTTCTTGAGTCATAGCACCACTTCTGGCTTTTTCTTTGTATGTAGTACCAAGGAACTGAACCAGGTCTTTGTGCATGCTAGCCCAAACCCCCGGCACCAAGAATCATAGGGTGATATGATGAATTCTATGTGGCAGTAGAGTTAAAGTTAGATTTCTCTGTAGAAATCAGTATGAAACAAAATAAAATGAGAAAGCCATGAGCCCGTGGCTCATGCCTGTAATCCTAGCTACTTAGGAGGCTGAGATCTGAGGATCAAGGTTCAAAGACTGACCTATCACAAAAACACATTAGACTCTTCTCTCCAATGAACCAATAGAAAATGAGAAGTGGGGTTTAGTCTAAAGACATAGGGCAGTAGCCTTGAGCTGAAGAGCTCAGGAAGAACAGCCAGGTCTAGAATTCAAGTTCCATGACCGCAAAACAAGAAAGAAAGAAAGAAAGAAAGAAAGAAAGAAAGAAAGAAAGAAAGAAAGAAAGAAAAAAGAAAGAAAGAAAAAAAGAAAGAAAGAAAGAAAGAAAGAAGAAAGACGGAAGAAAGAGGGAAGGAAGGAAAGGAAGAAAGAAAGAAAGAAAGAAAAAAGAATGATATTTCATTTCTTTAAACTAAGACTATAAATGATTGAGCAAACAAGGAATAAGTCAGGGCATTATTGTCTGATAATGATAATATCTTTATGCTGGTAGGAAGAGACTGGTATTCAAAACCAGACGTTTCCACCAGAAATTGAGCCTAGTGGTAGAGAGCTTGCCTACCATGCACAAAGACACAGGTTTTATTCCTTATTACAATATACATAGAAAAAGCCTGAAGTAATGAATTCATTGGTAGGGTTCTAGTCTTGAGAAAACCCAAGGACAGTGGTTAGGTCCTAACTTCAAACCCAGGAATGGAAAGGAAAAAAAAAACAACAAAGTTTCAATCAACATAAGAAAATTAACTAGACAATGAGCTGGGGATTTTCTGGTCTTCCATGGTTCTGAGGGACAGGAGTGTTAGAAAAGGAATTTTTATAAGACTTCAAATGGAAAGAAACAAATTTCAAAATTCCCACAAATACCTAAATTGAGACTTTAGTGAGAAGTTGTAACTGAAGGGATATAGGTGTAAGTCCTTACTCTCAAGAATCGTTCTTGCTTGGATCAAAGGCAAACAGACATATAAACCAAACTTGTGGCCGCTGAATCTAGAAAAAATTCGTGTTCCTCACTTAATGGTTAATAAGCAAACAGCATTGAAACTGGGTAAGGTAATCCTATCTGCTACTCAGGACCTGAGACTCTTATCTGTAGTTAACTCTAGAAAAGAGTATGTGGGGCTGTAGCTCAAGGATAGGGGTTATAGTCTTCTGCTGAAGTGTTCAGGGACAGGGCCGAGGCCTATGAACTACAAAAAAAAGAAAAGAAAAGAAAAGAAAGTTTTAAAAAGATGCAAAACAGCACAATATTTAGATTATTTCTCAAAAATAAAAGAAAGGCAGCTATTCCTCTATGTATAAACAATACAGTATTTGAAAAAAACAGCTGCAGGTATATTATAGGTAGTATTCAGCTTAAAACTGTAGCAATACATAGATGGGTAATTTCAATAAATATTTCCTGTGATATAAAAAGAGAACTAAAACACAGAAAAACATTATTGGTCATTGTAAAATATTATTTTCTTAATAGGTTAGGGAGAAAAGCATATATTTCTCACAAATCAATTTCCACTTTTATGTTTTAAAATATCTAACACTTAGGATGGGAAAGTAAAGTCATTACCTTTACAGTAAGGAATATTTGTATCTCATGTATGTATGTGTCTTTTTATCTATGGCTCATTTTAGATGTCCAGGTAATGGAAAATGTGTTCAAGACCTGCCAGGAAAGTCCACATGAATGTCTTTGTGAAGTAGCAGTTGCAAGTAGTATCGAAGTGGAGGAAAACGTGAGATTTGCAACAACTTTAAATTTGAGCTCTACACATAATCCAGAGCTGATTAGTAATAACGGTAACAACTTAGGGGTGAGGACTGAGGAGTTCATTAAGTGTCAAAACATGTTTCTGTCTCCTAAGCCTGATGAGATGCATGCTGCATATAGATCTCGTATGTCTCCTGTTCTTAAAAAATCCATCGGATATACAGAGCATTTTATTCATGATTGTGACAGTCCAAAAGATCTGCAGTATCATAATTCTGTTCTCCCTGCCCAAGAAATTATTCAGTGAGGGAGGAAAACTGCTAAATGTACTGTGTGATGAAAAATATTGTACTTAACACCGACCATCACTACACATCCGAAAATGTACACAGGAGAGACTCCTCATACATGTAGTGAATGTGAGAAATCTTTCAGTAATGAAATACGCCTTACAATACCTCAGAGCAAATATCCTGAGATATGTGATGCGTACATCAAGTGTGAAAATTAATTTCTGAGGAGTCAGACCTGACGCTCCAACCTCGATCTCCAAGAGAAGACAAACCTTATGAATATGAGGAACGTAATAAAATTTCTGCCCAGAATTCAGCTCTCAGCACACATCAGAGATCTCACACAGAAGAGAAATCTTTAATGGGATAAATGTGGGAAGACTTTTAGACTGAAATCATACCTCACTTTGCACCAGAGAAGACACACAGAAGAGAAACCTTATGCATGTAACAAATGTGAAAAGTATTTCACCCAGAAGATACATCTTCGAGTTCATCAAATAACACACACAGGAGAGAAATCTTATAAGTGTAATGAATGTGGAAAGTCTTTCCAAGTGAAGGGAAACTTCGTGTTCATCAGAGAATACACACAGGAGTGAAACCTTATGAATGTAACCAATGTGTAAAGTCTTTCCGACAGAAATCTTCCCTCAAATTGCATCAAAGAACACACACAGGAGAGAAACCTTATGTGTGCAACAAATGTGGAAAGACCTTCAAGTGGAAGTCATATCTTGATGGGCATAATAGAACACACACAGGAGAGAAAAATTACACATGTAGTGAATGCGTAAAGTCTTTCAAATGGAAGGTAAAACTCCATGTTCATCAGAGAATATACTCAGGAGAAACACCTTATGAGTGTAACATATGTGGAAAGTCCTTCACACAGAAGCCAAACCTCAACATGCATAAGACAATTCAAACAGGAGAAAAACCTTATGAATGTAACCGATGTGGAATGTCTTTCAAATGGAAGTCTTCCCTCAAATGGCATCAGAGAACACATACAGGAGAGAAACTGTACGAGTGCATCAAATGTGGTAAGACCTTCAGATGGAAGTCACATTACAGGAGGCATAACAGAATTCACACATATTAGAAACCTTAGGAATATAACCAAAGTTGAAAGTCTTTCGTGCAGTATTCACCCTTCAGGAAGCGTAAGAGAGTTCACACATATGAGAAGCCTTAGCAATGTAATAAATAGGAAAGACTTTTTATTCTGTGGAAGAAAACTCAGCTTGTGTCACAGAACCAACACAAGATAAAACCCTTAATGAATGTAGCAAATGTTCAGTCTTTTCCCCAGAAGGCACAAGTCAAGATTTATCACTAAACACCCACAGGATAGAATCCTATGAATAAAATGAAAGGGAAATTTTTTTGAAGAACTCATAGTTGAGTTTGCATGATACCACACAGACACAGGATGAAAATCGTATGAATATAAGAATATGAAAAATCCATCATGAACGTATGACTAAGTATAAAATGCACATAGGAGAGAAAAACCTTATGAATATTACAAATGTGGAAAGTGTTTGACCTGGAAGGCATACTTCTGTGTTCATCACAAACCTGATTCCCATAGAAGAAAAGAAAACTAATGAATACAACAAATGTGCAATGACTTTTAATCAGAAGTCAGTCTTCAGTACATTTCAGAACATACACAATAGAGAAATTCTAAGTAATGAAAAACATTTAGCTATATATAGAATCTCTGTATATGGGAGCATTAGGGTAAGTCTTCTAAACAAAGTCAACCGTCAGCAAGCATTAAGAGCACTCACAGAAGAAATAATAGCATGTAGGAAAACCTTTGTCAGAAACCTCTAAAAGCTGACTGTGTGGCTTAGTGGTAGAGTGCTAACCTATCAAGGATGAAGGCCTGGGATAGATTCCTCAATACTAAGTGAAAGGAGCAAGCCAGAAGCAGCACTGTGGTTCAAATGGTAGAGTGCTAACCTTGAGCAAAAGTAGTTCAGGCCCTGAGTTCAAGCCTAAGGATTGGAGAGAGAGAGAAAGAGAGAGAGAGAGAGAGAGAGAGAGAGAGAGAGAGAGAGAGAGAGAGAGAGAGAGAGAGAGAGAGAGAGAGAGAGAGAGAAAGAGAGATACAGAAAGAGAGAGAGAAAGACAGAAAAGAGAGAGAAACAGGAACTTCTAAATTTTACAGAGATAGAGAAGGAGAGAGAGAAGGAGACAGAAACTAATTTCTAAACTTTACAGTCTTTCTATTTCCTTACAAATTCGTCTATGTCATTCTTTCTGACAGAAGCACAGAATTCCATTGTGTAAAAATAAAATATTTGATCTACTCATCAACTGACGGGCATCTGGGTTGGTTCCATACCTTTGTTATAGTAAATAGTGCTGTGATAAATGTTATTGTTCTAGTGAATTTAGTGTGTCCTATCTGGACGATTGGCAAGTAGTGAAATTGCTGGATCACAGGGGAGCTCTATGTTTAGTCTTTTTGGGATACTGCCATAGTGCTTTCCATAGTGGTTGAACGAGTTTGCAATCCCACCAGCAGTGTAGTAGTGATCCCTCCTGGCCACACCCCCTCCAGCATACGTTATTAGATTTCTGGATCTTGGCCATTCTAACTGGAGTGAGGAGGAAGAGGGAAAGAGGAACTGAAACTTTCTCTCCTTACAGATGACATGATTCTGTATTTAAAGAACCCTATAGACTCTACCCCGAAGCTGCTTGAGCTGATATAAAACTTTGGTAAGGTAGCAGGGTATAAAATGAACCCTCAATGTCAACTGCCTTCCTATATGCCAACAAATGAGAGGAATGAGGCAAGAATCAGGATAGCAACTCATTTTGCTATCAAAGAAAATAAAATACCTAGGAATTAACTTAGAATATAAAGCACCTTTTTGATGGAACTATAAACCCTGGAGAAGGAAATTAACGCAGAACTGAGGAAATGCAAAAACCTATGCTCCTGGTTTGGAAGAAGTAATATTGTAAAAATGGCAATCTTGATAAGGACTATCTACAAATTCAGTGCAATATTCATCAATATCCCAATGTCATTCTTTAAAGAAACAGAAGAGGAAATCCAAAAGTTCACTTGGAATAATAAAAGACCCCTTATAGTCTGTCTTCTTGCATGATACATAATGTTTAATCTCACCTTCTCCACCAAAATCTCACCTTTCTCATTGAGACATAGGTGGCCCTGTTTACTAGCAGCAAAGGCTCAAACGCGCAGTTTCAGGTGTCACCACTGCCTCTGTTACTGGGTAGATCCAACTGTGTCATTGATTCTGAGGTCTGCTCTGGGAGTCTTGGTCACAAGTTGTTCTGTGGCTTCTGCTGCCAGCCTGTGCCTATTTGCTTCCTTTTCCTCCAGCAGCCTACAACAGGGAATGAAGTTCAGGCGCTGATGTTCTCCTTCATATGCAGGGCAGAATGAGTCCAACCCTCCCACATCTTCCTCTTCCAATTTTTGGGAAAAATGTGCTGGCAAAAGTCCTCAGGTGTGGCGCATGGCTGATCCACACTTTTAATCCAGGCTGGTCTGGAGGCTGAGATCTGAGTATGGAAGTTCCAAGTCACCTAGAACAGGAAAGTCTGATAGATTCTTACTACCAAAAATAAAAACAGCTGGGAATGGAATTTGGGCTCAAGTGGTAAAGGGCTAGTCTTGAGTACAAATGCTTAGTGCCCAGGCCCAAAGTTCAGGCTCCAGCAGTGCCAACAACCTCACTTTAGTGAGATTTTAGCTTTATCCATGTAGGCACATCTCACTGGAATCTTTGCTGGTAGAGATAGTCTTTATAATTTTGTCTCAAGGTAAAGGTCCTCCTGGGGTAGTACACAAAAGATGTCATGGAGAGAGGAGCCCCACTTGCTCCAGGTTTGAAGATGGCATAGGTCAAGCCAGCATGGAGTTGGCACATCAGTCTTTTTCTTAGCACCACCTACCAGTGAATGTCAAATGACATTGATTGTTGTGGGATTGTGTGATTGAAGTGCCCCATTAAGGGCAGTGTTAGCACATCCAAACATGGATACCAGGAATGCTGAAATCTCAAAGCTAAGATTTCTGTTGGCTACAGAAATGCTGGTGTGTCTGTGATTCAGTAAAAGTTCAGGTGCAAAGATTCTGAAGCTTGATGCCATGTGTTTATTCCATTTAGTAAAATTATTTTAATGCACTGCATAAGTTAAAACATTTGATAAGAGTCAGGGGTAGTGAAAACATTGTTCTTGAATTCAGGTGTCTGGCAGGGTAATGGGGGGTGTTGGTGGCTGGGACTATGAAGCTGGAGCAGATATCAAACCATGGATCATGTTCCCCTTTGTCTGGGAGAAATGACTCCAAAGATGAAATTTGAATGGTGAGGAAAAGATGATGATGTACTCAGGAAATTTCTCCTAAACAAATGTTCATGTGGAAGTGGGTTGGGGGCTGGGCATGTCTGAGGCAGACCTTAAGGGGGCTTCTCATGGCGTTGAGAACGTTCCTTGCGACTTCAGGCATGCAGCAG
This sequence comes from Megascapheus bottae, assembly GCF_031878675.1. Lineage (NCBI taxonomy): Eukaryota > Metazoa > Chordata > Mammalia > Rodentia > Geomyidae > Megascapheus > Megascapheus bottae. The sequence goes on along the minus strand of NW_028327356.1, from coordinate 815,017 downwards.
GGTGTTTTAGATGACCATTGTGAGATGGATGGAATAAGACTGGAGACAAGATGAATGCTGGGATCCTGCAATGCTCTTGCATGAGTGGCTGGACGCTCACCTGAAAGAACTAATTATGTCTAAAAAAGAAATCAGGAATTTGTTTTGATTATATAATACCTATAATCCGAGGCATATTCAGGATCCTGATCTTAGTATTGTGGTTTAAAACCAACCCAGCAAAGGGAAAAATGCATGAGACTCATATTCCCAGTTTAGAGCAAGAACAAAAATTGAAGTAGAACTGTGGCTCCAGAGCTAGAGTGCTACCTTGAGCAAAGGAAAGCTAAGAAAAAGCTCCAGTTCTTGAGTTCAAGGCCAGGAGTGAAAGAAGGAAGGTAAAAAAAGGGAAGTATGTGAGGAAGGGAAATATATAAATGAAAGAGAGAAGGAACTAGAAATTTGAAACTAGAGAATATTTAAAAGTCATCAGTCCTTCTAAGAAAAGTGTTGGAGTATTGATTCTATATGTGGTGAACTGGAAGCCCAGCAGTGACTTGTTAACCAAAGAGTCACCATGATGAGCAAAGGATAGAAATCTGCATGAGCCTCTTAGCGGATGGAGTCACAGAAGAGAACCTCAGCTCCCATCCCATAGTTAGAAGGATATAGAGATGGGGAAGTTGGCATCACCTTGATGTCATTGTGTCCATGGAGACTGGAAGCCATGGCTCTGTGAAAGCACAATGTTCTGGTTACTGAGCTGGGAGGCTGAGGAGAGCCAAGTCCTGGCCATGAAGAAATCAGGGTGGCAGCAGACCAACTCTGCTGCAGTGTGTGCCTGCTTGGCTGTTCTTATTCTGTGGTGGATCAGGCCGGAGCGGGTGATAGTAACTGTTTTGTGGTCACAAGCCCTTCACCAAGAGCTTCCTCTGGGATCCTCATAAGCTACAGGGTGGCTGGTGTTGGGATGTGTGTGGGGTGGAAGTGACAGAGGGATGGACGCATGGCAAGGTGGGTGAAGAGATGAGAGGAATGATGAGAGCCCAGTTCATTGGTTTCCAAGGTTAATGGGTGGGAGGTAGAGAGGCATGATGGAGGAATGATGGAGGCAGGGGAAGGTGGTGACAGAGTGAGGCCATCTGTAGTGCCAGCCTGGCCATCATCTGAAGCCCATAGGCAGCTTCCTGATCCTTCACTTAGTCCTGCTCCTTGTGGAGGGAATGTCACGTGTACCCGGAGCTAGGGGTGGGGCAATGTTAGTAGCACCTGGAGAACCATTGGCCTCTACCTGGGTGAGGGGTGGTTATGGCTCCCATGCTGGGTGGCCTGATAGCTATGGAACAGATCTCTCCTTAGCTACCACAGTCAGTGGCTGCTCTCCATCTAGGGTTAGGGCACCTGCTCAGCCATCAGGACACGCCATGCCAGGACAGAGGCCTACAATTCAGATGGCAGCACAGGGGTGAAGATGATTTCACCGTAGCCCTAGTTACATGGCTGCCCCAGCATGCAGGACAGGATGAGCTGGGGGAAGATGTTCTCTGTGTTTTTCCACAGCCTATCCCGGCCTCTTCTTGTGTCTGATTAGACCAAGAGAGTACCAGGTTCCCTCTCATAGTCCTGGTTCTTTTTCTTTTACAGTCATGAGGCTTGAACTCAGGTCCTGGGTACTGTCCCTGAGCTCTTTTGCTCAAGGTTGATGATCTACCATTTGAACCATAGTGCCATTTCCAGCTTTTCCTTTTCATGTGGATCTCTGATATGTCCAGTACTGTGCCTGCAGGGAGGCACTCACCCCACAGACAGAGCCACCTCTGCCGTGACTGTGACTGCCCACAACCCTCACACCCACTCCTTGCACAACCCTCGACTCCAGTTTTAGCTCCTCTTGGACTGGGTGTCCAGCCTACCCCTTCCTACACTCACAAAGGGTCTACAATTGTCTTCCCAGGGTCCTTTCTTCTGCCAGCCAGAGTACAGACTGTGCACATCTTGACGATCCCAGAGCTCAAAGCCAAAGGCTGAGATGCAGAAGGGGGTGACCCAGTAGCTGCACAGGGCCCATGGATCATCCTGTGCATCCCCCAGCCTGTGACTTCCCCCACCCCCTTGGCAGGGAAGCTCCATGCCCACATCCTGATCCCTGGTCCCCTCCAATTCCATTCTCCCTTGGATTTTGCAGACTGTCTACCATCAGGATCTAAAATTCTATTCATCATTTTATGTCCTTATCACTGATTTGCTACTTGGGCAGGATCTCCCCGTGCCTGGAGAGTGGGCATGTCATGTACTCTCTGTGGAGAAGTTGCCCCAGGAGAAGAAATATGCACTTCATGTGAGTGTTGTACAGGGCCGGAGGGCTCCCTAGGATCAGAAGCCACAGGAGGGGTGCAGATGGGGGAATGCTAGGGGCCCCAGGGGACAGTGGGAGTTAGGGCACAGTTGGTTCCTTCTGCAGGGTTGACACCTCTTCACAAACCCAACAGAATGAGGTTCACATTACAGATGTCAGAGACAGTGCAGATTGCCAATGGGCGCAGGGGTCACTGTCACCCCCAGATGCTGGCTGCATGCTGGGATGCACGCAGAGATGTTTTCAAGATCAGATAATGAGGATGTTGCAGGGTGTAACCATTCTTTTCAGATGGCTCTCTACCTCTCTTGAGCTTCATCTCTATCTATGGCTTTTTCTTGGCAGTTAACTGGAAATGAGAGTTTCATGGACTTTCCTTTCTGGACTGGCTTCAAACAGAAGCTATGCACAGTTTTCAAACCATACCCTACTGTAGAAGGGAAGCTTGATCTGGTGCTTAACTGGGTTGCACTTTGGCTCCGTTTGCTATGCCTCACGGGAGGGGGCTCATCATTTGTAGACTAAGATCTCATGACCTTCAAAGCCAAATGCTACCTGAAAGTTCAGGGTCCCAGCCTATGTGTTGGGCCGGGGTGAATACATTCTCTGTTATGCTGGGTCATCAACCCATGTTTTAAGCTGGAAGTAGGTAGTGCCACATTTGATAAGAACATCTGCCAGAGATTGTCACCTCATGAAAGCAGATTCTAAATTTGTATTTCATTTCCTGTGATGGAGAAATCCCCTCCAAGTTAGACAGGCTCACATCCACCTGCAGGTCACACTCCTAATGCACCCTTGAGTGTCCTCATGGTATTGGGATCTAAGTTTGTAGGGAATGCTGCTTTAGTCCATGAATTAGCTGGACAAGTGATGACAAACGTGTTGTGGATTAATATGAGAACAATTTAAGAAGCCCTGGAGGAGCATCAACCTGACCCTCTGTGGTGCTATAAATCTGATAGGATGTACCAGACTGAGAAACAATCACATGGCTTTGTGTTTGGCATCCAGACAAGTGAGTGCATGTCTTAGCTGTCAGCCAATACAGAGGAGGACATGAATAAGTGGGTGGAAAGCATCTGTCAGACCCCTGTCTGGGGGAAGGTGGAGAGAACATAGGAAGGTAGATACCATGCCTGTGGTGGGGCCAAAAAAAGGGTAAAAGAGGCAAAGGAACCAGGTACTGGTAGCTCAAGACTGTCATCCTAGCTACTCAGGAGTTTGAGATCTGAGGATCACAATTCAAAGCCAGCCCAGGACAGAAACTCCATGAGACTCTTATCTGCAATAAACTACTGAATGCAAGAAGCTCAAGCTCAGTGACAGCATCCAGGCCTAGCGTTCAAAACCCAGGACTGGCAGAAAAAAGTATCAAAGGACAAGAGGCTGGCCAAAAGTTAGAAGGACTCTATCTTGACAAACAATACAATGGTAAGTTGCACTCAGAAGACTTGCACAAAATCTGGAAATGCCTGAGACCTCTCTATGTATGTTTCCTGTTTGTCTAAATACATATGTTTATGCATTTATATATTAGTATAGAGAGACAGATCAATACATATGACTATACATATATACATAGCCAGACACTTATGGGTGGGTGGTATACTGTGTGAGAGTTTGTGTTTGTGTTTTGTGGATGGCTATCTCTGTTTAAGAAAGATAGAAAATATGTAAATATCTTTAAAAAAACTTGATAAAATATAGAGAGACATAAGCTCTTGAGGGAATCTGAAATGACAAGATTATTCACAGGCACGTTTATCCTTATGGATTCCTCAGCAAGTTTTAATTTTTTTCATTATTTTCTTTCTTTTTTTGAACCAGTGCTAAGGATTTCTCTCAGGGACCAGGTGCTGCCAATTACTAATTTTCTCATGGCTGGTACAAGAGGAACTGAGCCACAGTTCCACTTTTGCCTTATTTATTCGTGCTTAACTGAAGATAAAGATTTCTATCAGTGACTTTCTTTCAGGGGCTGGATTCTAACGAGGATCCCCAGACCTCAGGCTTCTCTATAGCTACAATTAACAATATGAGAACCCAGCACTGGGTTCCAATGCACAGGGCAAGAAATTGAGTGAATCTCTCAACTCCAATTAGCTATAATAAGCTAGAAGTGAAAGACCAATACCTTTGAGGAAAAGATGCTGAGGGTTATCACACAGGCCCTATGAGTAAGCCCTAAACCCTGTACACATGTGTGCATGCACACATTGGCAGATACACACACACATGCACAACCACAATATTTCAGGCAATATTGTATTTTGAGTTAATATCCAAAGATTGGACAACAGGATAGCAAGTAAGAAAATCTGTTTTTCTTGTCTACATTGAGGGAAAGGGATAAGTCACCAGATACAGAAGCGAAGAATTCAGAGGCAAATGCTGTGAGTGAATAACTTGTAAAAAGCACATTTCTTTTACTTTCTTTTCTTTTGTTTTTTCTGCCATTCCTGGGGCTTGAACTCAGGGCCTGAGCACTGCTCTTGGCTTTTCCCAAGTCTAGCCCTCTGCCACTTGAGCCACATTGCAATATGGATTTTTATATCTGTGTGATATTAAGGACTCAAACCTAGATCTTCATAGATGCTAGGCAAGCACTCTACCACTGGGCCAAACTCTAAACCCCGAATAAGTATTTATAAATAGTCATCATCATCATATCAAAATATCCTTTCTCCTACAAAGAATGAACACTTATCTATGTCTGTAAGACTTTTTTTATGTCACCAATGCTTCTGTGATTTTCCCACTTGCATTTTTACAGATGACAGCACAGATATTCATCAGGAAGAAAAATAGATTAGGATACAGAAACCTAACAACGTCCTAGTAGATTGAAGTGAAAAATATGTGCAAGATGGCCTGGGTGTTTCATCTATTTGTAGAGTGCTTGGCTACCACACAAAAAGACTCCGGTTTGATTCTGCAGTACCATATACATAGAAAATGCTGGAAGTGGTGCTGTGGCTTGGTGGTACAGCTATAGCCTAAAGAAAGCCTAAGAACAATGGTCAGGCTCTGAGGTCAAGTCCCAGGACTAGCAAAAAAATGTGCAAGAGGCAAAATGCAAGCTGAGAAGGCACTGTGAAGCAAAATGTCTTGTGAAGGGTAAGGGGAATAGTGACAGTTAAGTTTGGATCTTACCTAAGAAAGGCTCCTTGAGCCTGAGACCAGGCTAGCACTTACACCTAGTTAATGACTTGGGATTTGAACAAAAAGGTGTGCTGTTTACTACATCCATATGTGAGTTGGGAAGGGAGATTCAGCCTCCAGTATGTCTTTGGGGAGGTCTTCTGTGAGCAAGGAGCTTTGGTCATTGGGCCTTGAAAGGTGACCCTACCTCCCTCACAATGGAACAGAATATGGAACCCTGGTAACCAAGCCACTGTATGTGACAACCAGCTCAAGTCAGCTCCCTTGGCCTGTGGCTCAGGAGGAAGAAAGATGTTGCTGTGCTGTGGCCAAAGGTCAGGAGGCTCGGATCTCAGGCATGAGAGATATGGATGTCTCACTTGAAGAAGTAGATGCTGGATCAGGGCCAAGACAAAATTCCAGTATATCAGGCATTTCTCTCGGAAGAAAGCCAGGAAACTCCAGGGAAACTCAGATGAGGTATATTGAGAGGAAACCTATTTGAACCCATCATCCTGCCCACACACTACAACCTTCTTGTGTGCTTTCAAGTGACTCTACTGAGATTAGAGTGTGTCATTTCCACTCTACTCTATTCCAATTCCTCAGTGTGAAGTGTGGTCCCATTCCTATGTTTGAAATATCCACTGTTTTGCCAACATAATGTGATGGTAAGTCAGCTCAGACTCTGAATGAGCCTTGTAACCTATGGATCCTGGAGGAAGGCCTGTTGGAGATGCTGCTGACAAAGCTGATCGCTGCCTACCAGAAATGTGATCTCTTTTATGTGGGAAACTTCCTGCACAATTTCAAATAGTGGAGGACAATGTAGTAGTTGCTGGAAATTCTCTTGAAAAAGTGAGTGTTCCCCCTCCAAACCCAGGTTTGCTCACCCCTCCTGGCCAAGCCTTGGAATACTTGGCTCCTCTCTGAGCCTGTTTGCTTCACTGGGGTGTTCACAGGGGAGCTAAGCATGATACAAGTGCACAAACTACTTCATTATGACTGGGACACCATGCCATTTCATTTCCCTCACAAGCTACTGGAGTCTCAACAGTGTGCTTACTGAGAAGTTGGATTTCAGGCATGAGTAAGTGGCTCCCAACTGCAGCCCTCACCTAGGTGACATCCTAGGAAATCCCATTTCCCAGTAAGAAATGAGGTGTCAGTACTAATGGCGGAGGCCTGTGAAATACTGGCGTCAGAGGAAAAGCTGGGGGCTGAATCACTTTTGAGCCATCAGGGAGGGATTGTGATAGCTTTGCCTGTTAGAACCTGAAAGCATTTACATTTTGGTGTGTGGTCCAGTGCTGCCACTTGAACCTGAACCCAGGTCTAAATACCATTCCTTTGGTGTTCAAAAATTAGCACTGTACCATTTGAGTCATAGGTCAAGTTCTGGCTTTTTGCTGCCTAATTGAAGACAAGTGCCTTTAGACTTTTACTGACTAGACTGGCTTTCCACTGTGATCTTCAGAGCTCAGCCTGCTGGGTGGCTAAGATTAGAGGAATGAGCATTTAGTTCTTTATTTACAGCATTCACTTATTGATTTATTTAGAGCATTTACTTAGTTAATTTAAGATGCGTTTACTTTGGACAGATGGATAGAGGCCTCTCTCAGAAGCTTCTGGAAGTGGGGTGTAAAAGTCATCCTGTTCTCGAGTGTCACTTACCCCCCTCCCAGCACATAAGTGCACATCTCTGCAGGACAGCCACAGCATTAGAGTCCTGCAAGAAAGGGGCTTTGGTAAAAGTCTCAGGATGGAGAGAGAGGGCTCTCACTTTCCTTGTACCAAATGTGCCCACAGCATCATGTGTTCCATCTATACGATGTGAATGGACTTCTACCCCAGTGATTTCTATGAGTTCAAGAACTGCCACACCCTGACACAACTCAAGCTCTATATGAGGCTCCACATGCCGCCTTTGGACCTGCTCTTCTAAACACATACTTTTTGACCAGCTGGAGGAATGTGCGACCAGTAAGACCAAGAAAAAGTAGAAGTCCTGGTGTGGGTGCCTCAGAGCCTGTGAGTAGGAAGCCCATGTGGTCTAGATATTGGTTGGCCCTTACTTCTACAGAGCTTGGCAAAATGCCCTTTATGGGTGGTGTCACCCTGGTAATGTCTGTCCTCTGAAAGGACTTGGGAATAAGCACTCATTAGAAAGACCCTACACCTCCTCAGTGTTCAGTCCAAACTCCAGTTCTACAGGTTCCTCCATTAGATCCTCATGGAAGTTGAGTGACACTTCAACTTGCAGAGTCCACTCTGTCCACTCTGTACCTATTTCCATTCTTAGGTTTGGGTCATCGTGGAAGAGCTTATCCTGAACTCCGGATGAAAAACCCACCAATGGAGCTGGTGACTGATGGAGACTGAGAATCATCGCTGCACTCCAGAAACCATGGGCCTTCTGTAGAAATTACCAAACAGGTTTAGAGTCCTGTGGATATATCTTTTGCTCTGAACCCCATGTGTGACACAGTTGAACCTGCAGATACTATGGAGGAGGAAAAAGAGCAGCCAGATTTCCTTCCGTTTCCTTTCACACTCCACCCAGAGTCAGTCCATCCGAGTCAGAGTAACACTCCACTTATTGTGCAAGCTGAAGTGTCACACGCTGGGCTCATGATAAATGTCACCATGGGAAGCAGCAAGTGTACTCTCAATACTGGATTCATTGGAGGAAAATGAATCCATCCTCACAGAATATCCAGACCCATCCATCTCCCTAAAAAAGACTCAATCTCCATTCGACAAACCGGAATCCATCCCCCTCTTAACTCAGGAAGGACATTCTGTTTCTCATGAGGAAGGAGACCCTTCTGAGGACTCTGAAGTGGAATTACTGTCTGAAGGCAACTTGGAGGCCAGTCTGGATTTAGAGCTTCCCTGTCCCCTTCCTAAAAAGACATCTCTTTATCTTGCTCTCATGATTCTTGTCAAGTATTCATTGTATTTACTTTGCTAACTATTAAACTCTCATTGTTAATATTATGGTGTGCAGTTCTTCAGTGCTTATTATACTGTGTTTTATTTTCCACTTATAATGTGAGACCTCAGACACATAGGTCCTGGGTGGGCCAAAAACCAGACAGGTCTGGTCCCATAGAAGACAACCTTACTGGATATACAGGGAACTATGAAATGCATGGAATCACCAGGAATCCAGGCCAGGCCTCCATGGAAACACAAGTCAGCTACCAAAGCTTAAGGACAGAGCAGATGCCTGGAAATGTGTTTCGTCAATCGGGAGAAGTGCCAGAGTAACTGTAATATTATGTGGGACTCTGTTCTGTGAGTTCAAGTCTGTTTATATATCCATTGTGCTTTGTACAAATATTTAAGAAAATTAAAACTCCACAATAGCATCAAAAATCTACTTTGGCTTTGAATGTGGCCTAGTTGTAGAGAGCTCGCCTAGTATACAAGAAGACCTTGATTCAATTCCTCGGCCCTGCATACACAGAAAAAGCAGATGGGGCACTGTGGCTCAGGTGTCAGAGTGCCACCCTTGTGTTGGGGACTGACTGTGGGGTCAGTGACCTTGGACCAGCACAATTGAGTACACAAGGAAGTAAGCTCTTATCATGATTTTGGGCTGTGTCAATATCTTCTCATTTAACCTGTTTGGGACTTGATAGCTTCTCATTCAACCTATTTCAGACTTGATACTGTTTGTACGAATGTAGCCCCTGGCAGTTCCCTAGTTTAAAGATGTGTATTTAAGATTGAGAACTGGAAATAAACTGGGCTACGGTCTTGGGCGACAGGCTTCTTAAGCTGTGGCTCCTGATTTGGGCTGTAGCCCTCCTGAACCCCATCTGTTTGTCTCTCTTCTAATTTTTCCTAGTCCTTGCCCCCTATTTCAGGAACCCCAATCTGCGAACCCTGGTTTGCTGCCGGTTGGCCCCGGCATCTGGCGCCCGAACAGGGACCCTGAAAATCTGGGACGAAGGCGAAGGACCCCCCCCCTGTGGTGAGTAACACGTCGTAGGACTATTAGGAGAGTGTATAGTCAGGAGAAAAAATTATGGGTCAAGTTAATAGCTATATGTCATATTTACCGATCTTAACAGGCCTACTTGAAGCCCACGGAATGTCGTTGGAAAAAGGGGTGCTTCAGAGCTTCCTACAGTTTCTCGCGAAGGCATGCCCGAGGTCTATAGAGGAGGAATTCCAAAAAGCCTGGCAGCAGATAGGAAGAAGAATTAAAGATTATTATAATGTATATGGCCCCGAAAAGACCCCAGTAGAGGCTATTGATGTATGGAATTTAGTAAGTGAAGGCATGGATCCTCAACATGAGAATGCTGAACTTGAATTAAGGGAACTTTATGAATTAAAGGACCCTTCTGAAAAACCTGAGGCTGAGCCACATGCCGCAGCCCAAGAGAGTCTAAGTGAGATCTTGAAAATGGAACAACAACCAGTAGATATTGAGTATCAGAATTCAAATTTGCATATGAGGGAGGAAAGTTATGATGAGCCGATATAGGACCGGATAGCTATGATAGAAAAGAGGTTAGAAGAAATCATGCATCTACTATCTAAAATGGGGAAAGAGCAGAGAGCCCCCCCAGAATTAGGAAGGAGATATGACCCTCAGGCCACTATGGTTTCTGATTCTAAATCCTACCTCTCACACCCACCGCCTCAGGCTGCAGCCTTACGGCCTCAATCCCTTTCTCAACCTTTAGGCAAGCCTAAAGGCCCTAGCAACAAGTCCCTTTTAACAGGCACTACAACCAGGCACAGTGCATCGCAATTAAACCTGACTCAGGCTGCTAGAGAGAGGGAAGGTATTTCAGGGCCTCGATGCTTCCCTAGTTTAGTTGATCATGATGAACAAGTATACCATCAGCCTGTTCCTGTTAAACTATTACAGGATTTAAAAAATGCCTGCTCCCAATATGGGCCAACTGCCCCTTTTACTCAAGTAATATTGGAGGCCACGTGTGCTGGTATTGCATGCCCAAATGACTGGAAGCGGCTTGCCAGAGCATGCCTTAGTGCAGGAGAGTACTTATTATGGGAGACAGAGTTCACTGCACAGTGTCGGGCTAAAATTGAAACAAATAGGTCTAAGAACCTGCCTTACACTGTTGATCAGTTGTTAGGAGAGGGAACCTATAAAAACACCGAAGATCAATTGGGTTATGCAAAGGAGGCCTACTTACAAATAAATGCTGCGGCGAGAGAGGCTTGGAAAAAGTTACGCAATTCCAATCGTACAAAAAATCTAGTAGAAGTTAAACAGGGACCGAATGAACCTTATCTAGAATTTTTGTCTCGATTAATGGAGACTGCAGACTGCCTAGTACAAGATGAGAATGCAAGGGAGAGTATAGTTAGACACATAGCCTATGAAAATGCCAACGCCGCCTGTCAGGCGGCTATCAGACCCCATAGGAATAAGGGAGGAATCACGGACTTTATTTCACTGTGTGCTGATATTGGACCCTCCCATGTACAAGGCCTTACTTTAGCCGCCGCTCCTCAAGGAAAGACTGTTAGTGAGTCTCTAAAATATAGAGGTCAGCGGCATTCTCGGGATGCTAGACCCCCAGGGCGTTGCTTTTCTTGTGGACAAATAGGACATTGGATGACGCAATGCCCACGCCAGGCCAGGCAAAAGAGAGAAAAATCACCTGGCACATGTCCACGCTGTGGTAAAGGGAAGCACTGGGCTAAAGATTGCAGGTCAAGAACAGATCGCAATGGCCACCCGCTTTCGGGAAACTGGAGAGGGGGCCAGCCCCTGGCCCCGCAAAACCATGGGGCAGTCCCTCCCTCTTCTCGGCCACAAGTGCATCTTCTAACAACCCCCCAAGTTCAGTCCCCAGCCTCCTCCGTGCCACCCCAGGCAGTGCAGGATTGGACCTCTGTTCCTCCACCTGCTCAGTATTGACCCCAGAGATGGGGACACAAGCTCTCCCCACGGGGGTCTTCGGTCCCCTTCCCCCAGGAGTGGCTGGATTGCTGTTAGGGCGAAGTAGCTCAGCCCTTAAAGGGATACAGATTACACCTGGCAAAATTGACCAGGATTTTACTGGAGAAATCAAAGTTATGGCCTCTGCCCCAAAACACGTGGTATCGATCCCAGCCGGTCAAAAATTGGCACAACTAATACTCGTCCCTTTACCCCCCGGGGAGACTGCTAATTCCCCATGTGGACAGAGAGGATTTAGATCTTCTGATATCTATTGGGTACAAGGCATAAAACAAGAGAGGCCTGAGATGACTATATTTATACAAGAAAAGCCCTTTAAAGGAATATTAGACACTGGAGCAGATGTGTCTGTGATATCTAAAAAACATTGGCCAGCCCAATGGCCCCTGACAACCTCTATGACTTCCCTACAGGGGGTTGGGCAAGCAACTGACCCACAGCAGAGCAGTGCGATCCTTGTTTGGAGAGATGAGGAAGGGCACTCTGGTCATTTTCAGCCATTTATCTTGGATCATCTGCCAATTAATTTATGGGGTCGTGATATCATGGAAAAAATGGGAGTGTATATGTTTAGTCCTAGTGCTGCGGTCGCTAAGCAGTTACTTGATCAAGGCCTCCTCCCCTTTAGGGGACTAGGCCGAGCAGCACAGGGGGAGCTAGAGCCACTCCAACCCCAGTCTCACCCTACGAGACAAGGATTAGGGTATCCCTTGACGGGAGCTGTCGTTTGCCCTCCCCCTCATGCTGATCCCATAAATTGGCTCTCTGAACAACCGGTATGGGTTGAACAGTGGCCTCTTTCACTAGAAAAGATCATTGCAGTACAGCAGCTGGTACAGGAACAGCTGGACTTGGGGCATGTGGCCCCTTCTAACTCTCCATGGAATTCTCCAATTTTTGTTATAAAGAAAAAGTCAGGTAAATGGAGGCTGTTACAGGATTTGAGAAAAATAAATGCCACAATGGAACTGATCGGGGCCCTACAGCCTGGCTTGCCTTCACCCATGGCAATCCCAAAGGATACTTATAAGATTATTATAGATTTGAAGGATTGTTTCTATACTATACCCCTGGCGCCTCAAGACTGTAAGCGCTTTGCCTTCAGCGTCCCCTCTGTTAATTTTAAAGAACCCATGAAGCGATATCACTGGCTTGTGCTCCCACAGGGCATGGCAAATAGCCCAACTTTATGTCAAAGTTTTGTAGTTAGAGCCATTTCTTCCACTCGTGAAAAATTTTCTTCTGTTTATATTGTTCATTATATGGATGACATCTTGTTGGCTTGTTCTGACCCTATCGTCGTACGACAAGCCTTTGGACAACTAAAGCAAGATCTGAGCCTCTTTGGCCTTATAATAGCAGCTGAAAAGGTTCAGGAACACCCCCCTTTTACATATCTAGGCCATATATTAGGCCCACACTATTTTAAAACCCAAAAAATACAATTAAAAACTTCACACTTAAGAACTCTTCATGATTTTCAGCAATTCTTAGGAGATATAAATTGGCTTCGGCCTTATCTAAAGCTCTCCACAGGAGAGTTAAAACCCCTTTTTGATCTCTTAAAAGGAGATACCAACCCTACATCCTTGCGCGAATTAAATCCTGACGCCAAGAGGGCCATCCAAATTGTAGAAAAGGCAATTTCCCAGCAACAAATGACCTATTGTGACTATTCTAAACCCTGGGGAGTTTACATTTTAGCTACTTCTCACTCCCCAACTGCTGTATTGTGGCAGGATGGCCCACTTTTATGGCTTTATCTACCATCAACACCCGGCAAAGTGCTGACCCCCTACTACGAATTGGTAGCTAATTTGATACATATGTGCCGAGTGGATTCCCGTAAATATTTAGGTCAGGAACCTCATTTTATCTGTGTCCCATATAATCTACAACAACAAGATTGGCTATTCGCCCATTGCGATTCTTGGGCCATTGCTTGGGCCAATTATACGGGGAAAATTTTGCATCACTACCCATCTAACAAACTTCTCCAATTTGCTGCGTGTCATACGTTTCTATTTCCTTCCATAGTACAGGCCTCGCCTTTATCTTCTGCTGCTTTGGTATTTACAGATGGATCCTCTAATGGAAAGGCTGCTTTGACCATTAATGGGAAAACTCAATCTTGGGTTACGGGTTTTTCCTCCGCCCAAGAGGTGGAATTAGAGGCTGTTTTACAAGCACTCGTCCTGTTACAAGACGAGCCCTTTAACTTATACTCAGACAGTCAATATGTAATTCGTGCTCTTCAAGTCATAGAAACTGTTCCCTTTATTGGAACTACTAACTCCAATATTCAGACCCAATTTCGCCAAGTACAAACTTTGCTTTGTTCTCGCAACCACCCCTGTTTTTTTGGCTTTGTTTGAGCTCACACTAATCTTCCTGGCCCTTTAAGTGAGGGCAATGCAGTTACTGACTCCGCCACCAGAGTTTACTTAACTCAGGTTGAACTTGCTAAGCAGTCACATGCCATCCATCATCAAAACAGCCGAGCCTTGCGCCGACAGTTTAAATTATCTAGAGAAGCGGCACGTCAAATAGTTAAGACTTGCTCCAACTGTGTCCCTTTTTCACCAGCCCCCCATTTAGGTATAAATCCACGAGGACTGCTTTCTAATCACATTTGGCAGATGGATGTCACACATGTTCCATCATTTGGCCGATTAAAATATGTCCATGTTACTGTAGATACTTATTCTAATTTTATCTTGGCCACCCCCATTGCTGGGGAAGCCACTAAACATTGTATCTCTCACTGCATTCGATGCTTTGCTGAGATGGGGATTCCCTCGCAAATAAAAAGAGATAATGGCCCTGGCTATGCAAGCCGAGCATTTCAATCCTTCTGCCATTCCTATAATATCACTCATATTACAGGCATTCCTTACAATCCTCAAGGTCAAGGCATTGTGGAGAGAGCTAATGGATTATTAAAACATCAAATTGCTAAAATACAGAAAGGAGAGTCATATCCCGCTACCCCTGTGAATATACTTAATCATGCTTTATTTGTTTTAAATTTTTTGAATTTGGATTCAAATAATTTATCTGCTGCTCAGCGATTCTGGGAAAAAAGAGCGCAGCGTCCTTTTGCCTTAGTAAAGTGGAAGGATCCCCTAACTGGTGTTTGGCATGGACCCGATCCTGTTCTAACCTGGGGTCGAGGGCATGTATGTGTTTTTTCACAAGGAGAAAATGACGCCCGCTGGCTGCCTGAACGCTGCGTTCGGATCGTGGAGAGTGACAGTGGCCGTCCAAGCAGCGACTCACTGGGCCTACACCCCCAACCCTCCAGTGGTGCATCCTGCGACGTGGGAAGGACCTGAGTTATTTGTGCATGTCAATTGGGACTGCTACTGATCCACTTGTTCCACACATTCATATGAGCTGTGTTTCTCCCCCTTTTACTATTATGTAGGGACCTTTTAACATATTCATTGACTCTACACAATTTAATATGTGACATTATTTTGTCTTTACCATCCCTCTTCTTAATAACCTTTTTGTAAAAGATGCCCAGGTGAAAAGCAAAGGCCTCCAGAGGTAAGTAGAAGTCGGCCGACCCCCTTGTATGTCTGCGTTTTATTTTATTTTATTTTTGTTTGTTTGTTTGAAAAGGTGCACTGTGGGCCTAAAACAGAGGCCTGGGTGGTCAAGGGACGCCTTGACCCCCCCCTCCCCTTCTGAGTTTCTTGTCGATAACAAGGCATACCTGAGAGTCCCACCAGCAAGACATGTCTAAATCTAAAAATAACTGTTTGGTGAAAACATTCATTTGAGCTCATGTTTTTTGTGTTAAGTGTATCTGATTGAGTCCAATTTTCTTGTTATATGTCAATGTCTGATTATTTAAAAGTCTCCGTTTCTCTGTCTTGTTCGTGTTACATGTTTTTCCTTGTCCAGTTTTGTCTTTAAAATTGGTACCATTTCTAAGTATGGATCCTTATGATTTTTCTGTGCGTACACAAGCACACATCCTTGTTATTTTTTTTTTTTTGAACATTTCTGGGCCTAGCATGGCCGCTCCCCCATGTCTGCAGTTGTAACAAGCCCTGGAAAAATAAATTCCAGCTAAGTTGCCTTGCAAAAAGTTTTGTTTTGAACCTGGTTCTCATCTGTAAGAGTAAAATTGGCAAAACTCTCTTGACACAAACTTCCGGAAATTGAACGGCCGATATTAAGTTTGCGCGCTTTATGATCTTTGAGTATGAATGTGTGTGAATGAGTGAGTGAACATGTTCAGGGTTAAATTGTCAGCATGCTGTATAAAACAATGGATAAATTTATACTTAAAGACAATTGGGTAAATCTAAGCTTAAAACTTCAACAAAAATATTAGGTTTGAATGTTTACTATGCCTCAAAGGATTATTGCATTGTCTTAAAGAAAAACTGGTAAATATTATTCTAGATCCTGAAATCTGCATTTTATTGCAAGGCATACAGCTGTTTACACTGTAAACATTGTATCCTGTTTAGCACAGAGGTATTAGGGAATTTGGGATTTATTACCTTAAGTTAAAATTTGGAGACATGTATTAGAGATTCAAATGTAAAATTGTTCATTAACGTCAGAAACTTTGTCTGTCTGTCTTTTCTTGCAAACTGACACTAGAAATCTAATGGTAAAATGTGAATAATGTGATTAGTATTTTAAAGGAATGTTTAAAGGTTTATCTCTGTATGATTCGGGTTTCATGTTACTGGATTGCTTCTAAAAGGAGGCCTGAAGGCAAAGGGCGTTCCTTGAGCCCAAGGAGACCTGGAGAAAAGGGAATGCCTTGAGCCCTTAAAGGTTTTTCAAATGCAAATGAAGACTAAAATGTTAAGTGTTTAAGTTTAAATAGTGTAAACCTTTTAAAGAACATTAGAATTGGGTTTCTGAATAATATTTGAAAGTGAAGTTGTCTTAAATGTTTTAAGAAAGAGAAAAAGGGAAAATCAGGACTACCAAAATAACTTCCAGCTAGCCCATGGAGAAGTACAGCAATCCTTATTCAGATGTAACTTTGGCTTTTACCAGGTTCTAGGTAAGCTCATGCTTAGAGACTATTTCTGTGTTGACCACCTTGTTGCTTTAATTGGAGTAACGTGGCCTTTTGTAGGACTCACTGATCTGAAAACTGCAGTTCTGAGCCAACCCCGGGCAAAGCAAAGTCCCTGTGAGACTGTGGTGTCTAATCTGGCAGCAGAGTGCTAATTGAGGCAGAGTTGCTTTGGAGCTCAAAGTGGCAGAGTGCTAGCCTTGAGCTGGAGAGCTGAGGGACAGTACCCAGACCCCGAGTTCAAGTCCAGCAACCAAGCAAGTGAAATGCCCATGGGATGTTTATCCCTGTGTGGAGAGACACTACTGGGACTATGAAGTATCCAGATGCAGAAAGCTTCTGCGGTGATGGCAGAGATGGTGTCAGATCCTAGAGTCACTCGTGCTTGGCCATTCTATATTATTCAGAGCCGGGAGGTCATAGAATAGTTTGTAAGCATGCCTTACTAATGCCCATGCCTTTCATAACTGGGCAGGAACTTGTCAATCATCTGTGATAGTGGTAATTTAAAGTTCTAACTGAGTAAAGTTTGATTTGACTCCAGCCACAAATTCAGGAAAGTTTGTGGATCTGACAACTAAAGCATTGTTTAAGGTTGCAGAGATTTAGTACCCCAGACAATCAGGAAAATGCCTTGAACCTGGTGCGCTGGCCAGCACGGGTCTACTTCTGCACGGGCATGATTTTCAACACCTCGTCCTTGAGAGACGCCCCCAGGAAAAAGTCGATGTTCTCAGGCTCCTTGTTGGGAAGGGAGAAACAGATAGATCTCCTCCAAAGACTTGATCTTCATGTCCTTAACCAGGCGGCCCAGCTTGGTGATGGGGATCCATTCCTTGTCTTCGGCTTTGCCTCCGCAAGCCCCGCGGCCGCGCCCCGGCCTCTCCCAGGACCGCGACCTCGGCCAGGAGGCCACTACCAAAGCCTCCACGGAAGCCGCCGTGGCCTCCGGGCCCTCCCGCTGCACCGGCGTCGTCCGCCATTTGGTGTCTTTCCGGAGAAGAGAATTAGACCAAGGGACCAAAGTCATTTTTGGAAAATGTGACAGGATAATTAGGGGTATAGAAAAGAGTAAAAATTGCACTTGTGTTTCTTTTAATATAAAGACGGGGGAGATGTTGGGGACTGACTGTGGGGTCAGTGACCTTGGACCCGCACAATTGAGTACACAAGGAAGTAAGCTCTTATCATGATTTTGGGCTGTGTCAATAGCTTCTCATTTAACCTGTTTGGGACTTGATAGCTTCTCATTCAACCTATTTCAGACTTGATACTGTTTGTACGAATGTAGCCCCTGGCAGTTCCCTAGTTTAAAGATGTGTATTTAAGATTGAGAACTGGAAATAAACTGGGCTACGGTCTTGGGCGACAGGCTTCTTAAGCTGTGGCTCCTGATTTGGGCTGTAGCCCTCCTGAACCCCATCTGTTTGTCTCTCTTCTAATTTTTCCTAGTCCTTGCCCCCTATTTCAGGAACCCCAATCTGCGAACCCTGGTTTGCTGCCGGTTGGCCCCGGCACCCTTGAACAAATGTGGCCAAGGACACTAGTGTGGAGTGCACACTAGTGGTAGTTTGCTTGCCTAGTATGCACAAAGACCTGTGTTCAATTACTCTGTACCACTTACACCAAAAAAAAGCTGGAAATGATCTCATAAGGTTGGGTTCTGAGGATCACAGTTCAAAGCCAGGCCAGACACTCAAGTCCATGAAACTGTTACTTCCACTTAAGCACCAGAAAACCAGAAGTGACACTGTGGCTCAAGGTGTTTAAGGTTGTAGCCTTGAGCTGAAGAGCCCAGGGACACTGCCCAGGTGCACAATTAAAATCTTACAACCAAGAGAGAGAGAGAGAGAGAGAGAGAGAGAGAGAGAGACAGAGACAGAGACAGAGACAGAGAGACAGACAGAGAGACAGACAGAGAGATAGAGAGAGAGAGGCAGACAGACAGAGACAGACAGAGACAGAGAGACAGAGACAGAGACATCAAACAGTCAGGCACTGCTGGCTGAAGCGTGTAATTCTAGCTACTATGGAGGCTGAGATTGGAGGATCTTGGTTCAAAGCCCAAAGCCAGCCTGGACACATATGTTTGTGAGACTTACATCACCAATTAACTACCAGAAACCAAAAATGGAGCTGTAGAGGAAGAGCGCTAGCCTTGAGCTGAAGAGGTCAGGGACAGTCCAGGCCCAAATTCCAAGAAACATGACGAATCAATAATAAAAAAAGAAGATAGCTAATAGTAATGATGAATAATTTTGGGCTGGGAGTTTGGCCTAGTGGTAGAGTGCTTGCCTAGCATGCACGAAGACCTGGGTTCAATTCCTCAATATCACATACATAGAAAAATGCTGGAAGTGGTGCTGAGGCTGAAGTGGTAGAGCCCTAGCCTTGAGAAAATATAAGGACAGTGCTCAGTCCCTGAGTTCAAGGCCAGGACTGGCCAAATCAAAAGTAGTAGAGCACTGGCATTGAACTGAAGATCTGAGGAACAGCCCAGGCACAGAGTTCAAGCACCGCAAACAACAACAACAAAATCTATGAAATGGCAGTGGTGGTTTTAAGCTAAGCAAAAATAGAGTAGAAACTGGTAAAATACATATTTGTGTGTAAGCAAAATAGCCAGACTTATGCATTAGAACAGGATAGCAACTTGAAAAAAAAATTTGTTTTCCATCTCACTAGGTCCTGTCTCTTAATTTATTCAAGTAAGTAAAATGCTGGGTTTTATAATCGTTGCTCTGAATATTAGAAAATCATAATATCTCTCATTAACCAACAAAGACCAGGAACTGGGGCTTCGTTCAAATGGCAGAGTATCAGGCAAGAGAAGAAAAAATTGAAGTAAGAACTTGAAGTTCTTGATCCAGAACCTGCATAGTAACAGAGCAGCAGCCTGGTGATGGTACCTCACACCTATAATCTTAGCTACTCAGGAGGCTAAGATCTGAGAATCAAAGTTTAAAGCCAGCCAAAGTACCCAGTTAACTGCCAGAAAACTAGAAGTGGCACTGTGGCTCACAGATTAAAGCACTAGCCTTGAGCTGAAGAGCTCAGGGACAGTGCCCAGGCCCAGAGTTCAAGCCCCACAATTGACAAAAATCAAACAAGCAAACAAAACTCACAAAGAAGCCTGCAGACCACAGTGGTTCTGCTGAGTCTCTTCTCTATGGGGATCAGGAAACATTTCACTTTTTCTGTCTCTTCCCATCTCAACATTCATACTAAAATAAGACTGTGTTGAAAGTTTCAATTTATAAAAATGTTTTTCATGAAGCACCCAGAAATATTCATCGCTTATATCTCAATTGAAGATAGTTGATTTGGGGCTGCATTGGTAGAGTGCTAGCCTTGAGCAGAAAAGGTCAGGGATAGAGCTGAAGCACTCAGTTGAAGACCCAGTGCCAACACACAAAAGAAATTATGCACTTTATACATATTTTCTAATTTCTTAATGAATTTTTCAGTCTGTATAAATATAGGGTACATTCCTTGTTACTTAAGTAAGATTGCTCTTTTTTTTTCTTTTTGCCAGTCCTACGGCTTGGACTCAGGGCCTAGACATTTTCATTGGACTCGCTCGCCCAAGGTGAGTGCTCTGCCTCTTGAGACACAGCGCCACTTCTAGCTTTTATTCTGAGTATGCGGTACCGGTGAATAGAACCTAGGTCTTCATGCATTCTAGGTGAGCACTCTACCATTAGGCTACATTCCCAGGCAGGGAGATTCCTCTTACAGTCATTGTATGTTCATAGAGTTTGATCTCACACACTGTAGGGCCCTGGTTGGCTTTGACCTGTGATCCTAAACCCTGAGCATCCTACGTAGCTGAAATTAAATTGTGAGCCAGCATGATGACTTCCATTCTTTTTTCTACAAAAATATATGTAGTTATCTAAAATATATCTATAGCTGAAAAAAATGAATCTCTCCCAAACAAATCTTCAAAGAAACAACCATCCTATTAAAATGTGGGCTAAAGACTTAAAAGAGTATTCTCTGAAGAAAAAATTAAAATGGGCTTTAGCCACATGAAGAAATGCTCCATATCTCTAGCAATAAGAGAAATGAAAATCAAAACAACTTTGAGATTCCACCTGACTCCTGTCAGAATGGCCATTATCAAAAAATCTAATAAGAGATACTGGTGGGGAAGTGACCAGGGGGGATCACACCTACACTGTTGGTGTGAGTGTAAACTCGTTCAACCACTAGGGAAAGCAGTGTGGTGCTTCCTCAAAAGACTGAACATAGAGCTCCCCTATGATCCAGCAAATCCACTACTTGGCATCTACCCAATTGTCCAGAAAAAAGGACATTCTAAAGCCACTAGCACAATGATGCTCATTGCAGCACTATTTACCATAGCAAAGCTATGAAACCAACCCAGATGCCACTCAGTAGATGACTGAATCAAGAAGATGTGGTACTTATACACAATGGAATGCTATGCTGCCATCAGAAGGAAAGACATCGCCCCATTTGTAAGGAAATGGAAAGACTTGGAAAAATTCATATTAAGTGAAGCAAGCCAGACCCAAAGAAACATAAGCTCAATGGTTTCCCTCATTTGTAACAATTAGTTCACATCTAGTACTCCGCTAGCAGAGGATTACAATAACTCCAAAACCTATGTATATAAGGTCATATAGGATGAGACTAAATGTAAGGATCTCTAGGATATGGGAACAAGAGCTATATCTTGTGTCATCGTTGCTCTTAATCTTGTGTGATTTTTGTCCTTAAACTACTATGTTATTTCTCATCTCTTATTTTGCCCTTTGGTTAATGTCAGATTGTTACTGTATCTGATTTTTTCCCTGGCATATTGTATATATGTTTATTTGTTTATGTCAAATAGGAAAGGGAAGGGGGGAAACAAGATGATTGGGAAGGGGAGGGGAGAGGGAACTGGGGACAAAAACATGTGGAGTGGAATAAATGTGTGAGAAGTAATGCAGTCCACTACCTGTAAATGTAATTGTAACCCCTCTATACATTACCCCGAAAATAAAAAAGAGACTATAAAAATATCTGTAGAAAATGAGGCTGGATGATGGAAACAACCAGATGCCCTACTACAAAAAATGTGATACATGCACACACACACACACACACACACACACACACACACACACACACACACAATGTAATGATACATAGCCAACCGACAAGATAAAATAATGGCATTCTCGGGGAAGTGGATGAAAAGGAAAAAAATCATATTAAGTGAAGTAAGCCAAACTCAAAGAAACATAGGCCCAAGAGTCTCCCTCATTTGAGAAATTCAGTAGAAACCTTAGGCTCTGCTACCAGAGATTTACAATAGAACAAAATCTAGAGACATCGTGACAAATAGTAAGACACTAAATGTAAGGACCTCCAAGATAAAGAAACAAAACTCATATAATGAGTGATTGTTGTCCTTAATGAACTATGTGATCTCTTATCTCTTTTGCTATCCCTTGGTTATATCATATTGTTACAATATTTCACCTTGTTTTCTGATATATTTCATATGTGCCTAATTGGTTATTTGAAATTGGATAGGGAAGGGGGGAAATGAACATGAGTGCGGGAAGGGGAAGGGAAATGGGGACCATATCATTACATGGGGTATCAAAGTTTGAGAAGTAATGCACCTTCTATCTGGTGAATATAATGTAAACCTTCTACAAATTACAACAAAAATAAATACATAAAAAGAACATCTGCACAGAAAAAAATAATAATGGCATTTTTGGGGTAGTGGATGAAATTAGAGTGAATCCTGTTGAGTGAGATAAGTCAAGACAAAGGAACAAAAGGTACATGGTATCCTTAATATATGGATATTAGTTTCAAACAGTAGTAGAGCGATGATTGAATAGTTGATACCCAAAGTTCTGGACATAATTTTGGAGATATAAACATAACTACATAGACATAAAAATCTAGGATAGACTATACACTCTATAGACATGTGTTTTTTTATACACGAATCTGTATCTATGACATACAAAGACTCAGCTTAATTTTTACTATATTCTAAAATCTATGTGCCAGTGATTGTATAGCGTTTCCCTTCTTGAATACCTGTTGGTTAAACATGACATTTGAAATATGATGTAAAATTCAATGTTAATAAAGTTTTTTTAAAAAAGAGGCTAGAGGTAAATACCACTAATGTACTTGTTCTAATTGGTACAGAAATTTTCTTAATGAATCAAGGGGTTTTATTACATCTTTATGCAATTATTTTAGTTCTGAGTGTTCTACACTCAATGATACTTCTGGAAAGATGAGATAGCTGACTGTGTAGATGGTATGAAGACATACTGGCCTAAACGTAGAATAAAGCATTGGTAAGTGGCTGTTAGCTGTCAAGATTCTACTGGAATATGTGGAATGAATTTATTAAGCACAATGCAGGCTCTTAGTCAGATCAGGATCAAGATTATGTGGTTCCATGAGATGAATGAGGAAAGATCAGAAAAATCTACTAAGATATCGAGATATACTTTTGAAACTAAGGTATCTGTAATCCTTTTTTTTTCTTTCTTGGTGGGGAGCTTGAACTTTGGACCTGGGCAAGGTCTCTTAGTTCTTTTTCCTCAAGGCTAATGCTGTACCAGTTTTAGCCACAACTCCACTTAGTTTTTGGGTGGATAAGTGGAGAGTAGAATCTTACAGTTTTTTTTTGTTTTCTTTTTTTTGCTTGCAAAGGCTTTGATTCACCTTCTTCCTGGCTAGTAGAATGACAATTATGACCCTCCAGCGCCTGTCTAGTGATTTTTTGAAAATTGGACTTTCTTCCAAATCACGTAACTGGTTCCTAGCAAAGTTTTGAAGCCTGACTTAAATGTGACAGATTTTTGTCACTTGGAGAAACTCTGTGCTGAACGTTAGAAATCTACCAGCTGAGTCACAGTGGCACTTCCACTTTTTTGTTTATGTGGTGCTGAGGAATGGAATCCAGGGTTTCATACATGCTAGGCAAGCTTCATTTTCAGCCCAAGGTTTTATGTTTGTTTTTTCAGTGTTGTTGATTCTAAGGTACTGTATGATGTTCTTTCATTTTCTTTGCTTTTTACCTCTTTTCTTCTTTTTCCCTTTAGTTTTATTCTCTGTAGTCACTGTGTTGAATTCGGGTACCCTGTGTCTTGTACATAGGTTTATGTGATTTGGAATGGAGAGGGTATAATAAAATGGTAAAAAAAAAAAAAAACAAAGGAAAAAGGGTGAACCAATTGAACAGTGATACTTGGAAGACACTAAACGGAAATGAACTGAACAATCTGGGTGGAGAGGGGGCTGAGGGTAGGAAAACAGAGAAAAAGGAGGGAGGGGATAACAATTTTCTTAAGAAATGTGTTCATTACTTATGTAACCGTATGCCAACTATATATTGACTTAACAAAAAAAATTAACTTAAAAAATAATTTAGCCAGGTATGGTGGCTCACACTTGTAAATGTAGCTACTCAAGAGGCTGGGATCCAAGGATAGCAGTTCAAAGTCAGCCTGGGCACTGAAGTCCATGTGACTCTTAACTCCAATTAACCACCAGAAACCCAGAAGTGGCCCTATGGCTCAAGGGATAGGGCAGTAGTCTTGAGCTGAAAAGCTCAGTGACAAGACCCAGGTGCAGAATTGCAGTCCCATGACTTGAATGATGAATGATACTAGCCAGGCTCTGTGCGCTCACACTTGGAATCCTATCTACAGAGAATCAGGTTTGAATCCAGCCCAAACAAATTGCCTGATATTCTGATTTACAGTTCATTACCAAAAATCTGGAGGTGGAGCTGTGGATCAAGTGGTAGAACACTAGCCTGAAGCAAAAAAAAACATTTAAGGACAGTTCCCAGGCCCTGGGTTCAAGTCCCAAGACTTGCATAAAACAAACAAAATGTGACGCTGAGTAGTCCATCATTTGGTGTTATAGTTCAATATTCTTGATATGCGTCTTAGAAATTAAGTCCCTAGCAAATACTCTCCCCTGAAATTCTGCTTCATAGCTGATTCATAGAATTTCAGCATCATTACTATCACCTTCCAGTTAGCATAGCAGTCTACTACAGAAAATTTGAACAAAACTTTTGAGTAATCCTAATAAATCTGTGTATCATCTGCACACACATCAAATCAGCAGCAGCTATGATCTACTATTATCTAAATGTCTTTAATCACTTCTTGAGTTAATGAGCCTTAAAGAGTAAAACATATGAAATAGTTATGAAACTAACAGTCACCATTCTTCTACCTAATATTGTAATATAAGTTTATAAATGCAAGGACTATTCTGAAGTGTGCAGAAGATAGCTTCTAAGTATAATATTCTCATGAAGTATAGTTTTTAAGAAACATGTTGCTTGCTTTGGGAAAGCAAAGGCAAGGAAAAATGATATAAGTAAGTTCCCTATTTATCAGAAGGAAAATACTATTGGGTTTAGATCAACTTTCATTCATTCCGTGCTGATAAAACAAATATTTGCAATTCCTGAGGCCAATCACTTCATTGTGATGCACAATCAGCCAGCTTAGATCAATCTTCCAAAAAAGGAAAGGAACAAATGAGAAGCAATTAAGGTTTCCAAAATGAACCAGGTGGTGGTGGCAGCTCACACTTGTAATTCTATTTACTCAAGGCCTGAAATCCAAGGATCTGGACTAAGTCTGTCTGTTATGAAAATATTCCTGTCTGAAACATCATCTCTGTTATCACAGCCCAGCTGATACACTCTGCCCAACAGGTTCCAAACACCAAAGTCCATCTCCTATCTGAAATACTAGCAAACGTACTCACACATTATTTCCTCTTTGGGAGATAGTTGAAACAAGTACCAGAATCATTTCCCTGGATTCAGAGTGGAAGTGGAAATATATACTCACTGGAAGCCCATCTATTAAATTACAGTCAATCATCTTTCCTCACGTCTTGTTAGTTAAATTGAACAATGAGTGTTTGGATCAGAAGCGATGTGTATGAGCATACAGGTTGTAAATGTACTGTAATCCTAGCTACTCAAGATAAGCTGAGACCTGAGGATTCCAGGTCAAAATCAGCCATGCAATAAATTCCATAAGAATTTTACCTCTAATTAACCAGCAAAAAACAGAGCGTTGAATTGTGCGTAAAATGCCACAGGCCTAAGCTTTGCATAAAAGTGGTAAGGGGTAGCATTCAGGATGCCCACTCTCTCCACTCCTTTTTAACATAGTACTAGAATTCCTAGGCAGTGCCATAAGGCAAGAAGCAAGCATAAAGGGGATCCAAGTGGAGAAGGAGGAAATAAAAATATCCCTCTTTGCAGATGACATGATTCTGTATTTAAAGAATCCTATAGACTCTACTCCCAAGCTCCTTGAGCTGATTCAAAGCTTTGGAAGGGTAGAGGCCATAAAATCATCCCTCAAAAATCAACTGCCTTCCTTTACGCCAACATTGAGAGGAACGAGGCAATAATCAGGAAAGAAACTCCTTTCACAGTAGCCTCAAAGAAAATAAAGTACCTAGGAATTAGCTTAACTAAGAATGTAAAGGACCGTTTAGATGAAAACTTTAAAACCCTAAAAGGAAATTAAAGCATAACTGAGGAAATGGAAAAACCTCCCATGCTCCTGGATTGGAAGAATCAACATTGTGAAAATGAGAATCTTGCCAAGGGCTATCTACAAATTCAATGCAATACCCATCAACATCCCAATGTCATTCTTTAAAGAAATAGAAGAGGCAATTCAAAATTTCATATGGAATAGTAAAAGAGCCGTATAGCGAAAACACTTCTTAGCAGAAAGAACAGCGCTAGAGAAATTTCAATTCCAAACTTTAGACTCTATTACAGAGCTATAATTCTTAAAACAGCTTGGTACTGGCACAAGAACAGGCCTGAAGTCCAATGGAATAGAACTGCGGACCCAGATATTAAACCACAGACCTAGGGCCACCTAATCTTTGACAAGGGAGCCAAAAAAATAGAATGGAAGAAAGATAGCCTCTTCAACAAGTTGTGCTGGCAGAACTGGTTAAGAACCTGCAGAAAACTAAGGTTGGGTCCTTCTTTGTCACCTTACACTAGAATCAACTCCAAATGCATCAAAGACCTGGAGGTAAAAGCTGACACACTGAAAAGTTTACAGGAAGGAATAGGAGATACACTAGGCCTCCTTGGCACAGGTCGAAACTTTCTTAATAAGGACCAAGATCACAACAAATCAGAGAAAGGCTGGATAAGTGGGACTGCATTAAACTGCAGAGCTTTTGTATGGCAACGGATATAGCTAGTAAACTAATCAGGAAGCCTACAGAGTGGGAGAAGATCTTCACCAACCAAACAATGGACAAAGGCCTCATATCTAAAATATATCAACAACTCAAAAAATTGAATCACTCCAAAACTAACCTCCAAAGTAACACCCATCCCATTAAAAAATGGGCCAAGGAATTAAAGAGAGTCTTCTCTGAAGAAGAAACAAAAATGGCCTATAGACACATGAAGAAATGCTCCACATCTCTGGTCATAAAAGAAATGCAAATCAAAAAAACTCTAAGATTCCACCTCACTCCAGTTAGAATGGCCAGGATCAGGAAAACGAATTACAACGGATGCTGGAGGGGTTGTGGCCAGGAGGGATAACTACTACACTGTTGGTTAGAGTGCAAACTCGTTCAACCCCTATGGAAAGCAGGGTGGCAGTGCCTCAAAAGGCTAAACATAGAATTCCCCTATGACCCAGCAATTTCACTACTTGGCATTTACCCAACAATCCAGAAACAAGGGCATACTAAACCCACTAGCACATCAATGTCCATTGCAGCACTATTCACCATAGCAGCACTATTCACCATAGCAAACCCAGATGTCCCTCAGTTGATGAGTGGATCAACTAGTTGTGGTATTTGTACACAATGGAATTCTATGCTGCTGTCAGAAAGAATGACATCGCCCCATTTGTTAGGAAATGGAAAAACTTAGAACAAATAATATTAAGTGAAGTTAGCCAGACTCAAAGGAACTGAGGCTCAGTGGTTTCCCTCATTCTTCATAATCAGTAGAAACCTTGGGCTCTACTAGCCGAGATTGGCAATAGAGCAAAAGGCCATATACAAGGCCATATAATGTGAAGCTAATTGAAAGAACCTCCAGGATATTGAAACAAAAGCCATATAATGAATGATTGTTGTCCTTAATGTACTATGTTGTATCTCATCTCGTTTGCTGTCCCTTGGTTATCCCATATTGGTATAGTATCTCACTTTATCTTATATATTGAATTTATTTGTATTTGGATATTAGAAATTTGATAGGGAAGGGGGGAAAACAAAGATGGGTGGGGGGTGTGGGGTTGGAGGGAAATGGGTACCAAGACATGTGAAAGGGTATCAATGAATGTGAATTAATGCACCTTCTATCTGGCAAATATCATCTAACCCTTTTACTAATTACAATAAAAATGAAAAAAAAAAGTTGTAGTGTGTGGGAAGGATGATGGGGTCACATACATTTCTTCTTAGAAATTTACCTCATCTGGTTGCCCTGGATTTTCCTGGCCTTCTTCTTAGAGAAAGTTCTGTTATACTGGATTTGTGGCTTGGCAATGATCTAGCATGTACATCTTCGAGTAAGACATCCACAACTTCCATGCCTGAGACTCGAGTTTCCTGACCTTTGGCAACAGCACAGCAACATCTTTCTTCCTCCTGAGCCACAGGCCAAGAGAGCTGGCTTGAGCTGGTTGTTAGTCACAGTGGCTTGGTTACCAGGGTTCCATATTCTGTTCCATTGTGAGGGAGGCAGGGTCACCTTTCAGGGCCCAATGACCAAAGATCCTTGCTCACAAAAGACCTCACCAAAGACATACTGGAGGCTGAATCTCTCCTCCAATCTTACAATATGCATGTGGATGTAGTATACAGCACACCTTATTTGTCCAATCCCAATGTCTTCCACTAGGCCCAACTACCAGTCTGGTCTCAGGCTCAAGGAGCCTTTCTTAGGTAAGATCCAAACTTAAGGGTCAATATTGCCCTCATCCTTTACAAAACATTTGCTTCACAGTGCCTTCTCTGCCTGCATTTTGCCCCTTGTCGAATTTTTTTTTTGTTTTTGCTAGTCTTGGGACTTAACCTGAGAGTGTGAACATTGTTCTTGGGATTTCTTTAGGCTTTAGCTGTCCCACCGAGCCACAGCCCCACTTGCAGCGTTTTCTATGTATGTGGTAATGACGAATCAAACCTGAGGCTTATTGCTTGGTAGCCATGTACTCTACCACTAGGTCAGACACACAGGGCATGTTGCACATATTTTTGACGTCAATCTACTAGGATATTATTAGGTTTCTGTATCCTAATCACTTTTTTCCTGATGATTAGCTTTGCTGTCATGTGTAAAAAATGCAAGTGGGAAAAACACAGAAGAATTAGTGAAATTTAAAAAAAGCATTAGACACAGTTAAGTGTTCATTCTTTGAAGGAGAAAGGATATTTGGATATGATGATGACGATGATGACTTTATACTTACTATGTCAGGGTTGAGAGTTTGGAATAGTGGTAGAGTGCTTGCCTAGCATCCATGAAGATCTGGGTTTGATTGCTCAGTATCACATAGATAGAAAATCTAGATGTAGCACTGTGGCTCAAGTGGCAGAGGGCTAGACTTGAGAAAACCCCAGGACAGTGCTCAGGCCCTGAATTCAAGCCCCAAGACTGGCAGAAAGATAAAAGAAAATAAAAATGCTTTTTATGAGCTAATTCACTCACAGCATTTGCTTCTGAAATCTTCGCTTCTGCATCTTGTGAAATACCCCTTTCCCACAACGTAGACAAGAAAAATGGACCCATACCATGGTCCACTTTGAGGCACTGGTTGGGCTAAGAGCTAGTCGTGGAGCAACACATAAGTTTTATTCTAATACTTTCCAAACTTTGTACTCAAATATGCTACCTACTTACCAACTTATGTCAGTTATCCTTATGCTATACCTTTTCTTCATGACTACAATATTCTTACACTCCTACGTTAATCCTTTTGTACCTCCCCTGACCTCTCTCATTCTTTTTTTCTATCTCTGGAACTCTGCTCGTCTTTCAACCCTTATACTGCACGGATCTACACTTGATGGCTGTTGAGCAATATTGTATATGTAGGTGGTTAATTATTCTCTAGGATCAGAGGGACTTAAAGACAATAGAGATTGGATTGAGAGGCTTATTGTTTTGGGTATAAATCGCTTATCAGTGGTTGTATTAGACTGGTCTGTAAGTGCACAAAAAGAAAGAGTGATAATACCAATAAAAACTTGTGAACATCTAGTGTCTGCCAGCTACAGAGGTCTACGTTGGTTATATCTGAAAAACTATAATCGTATTTAGTAGTAATCTTGCTCCCATTTTCAAATGGGCAGAACAAGAAACTCAAGAAAAATGTGAAATCAAGAAACAACATCCCCCACCCAATGTAAACAGACAATGGAACAGTCACTGGCAAACCTAGAGGAGAGTCTTCCAAGTGCTACACAAATGCAATGGATAAACATCATTAATGGAAAATGTGAAAATATATAGAAATAGATAATGGAGGAAGCCATAGCTGAACAAGAGGAAAGCAAAAACAAGGTGATAAGTGAAAAAGGTGAAGCCATAAAGGAGGCCATAATAAAGGTTTTTCAAAGAAAGATGGATGAATTCATAGAATCCACAAATAAAAACGTGACCAAACTCCAGCAAATGTCCAAAGAAAATAAAGCTACTGAGCTAACCACTCAAAAGGAAATCAAGGAGATAAAGAAATTCATACATGAATTAAAACAAGAGATGCAAGGCATAAAAATTGAACAATTAGAAGCAAGGGAGATGAAAAATAAAGTAGATAGCTTTGATAGC
Source organism: Megascapheus bottae (assembly GCF_031878675.1). Taxonomy (NCBI): domain Eukaryota; kingdom Metazoa; phylum Chordata; class Mammalia; order Rodentia; family Geomyidae; genus Megascapheus; species Megascapheus bottae. The sequence goes on along the minus strand of NW_028327356.1, from coordinate 784,665 downwards.
AGGTTAGACAATGCAGAGGAGAGAATTTCCGTGGATGAAGATAATTTAGGTATCATCAAGAACAGAAAATGAGTCAATCCAAATCTAGGAAATATGAGAGAGCGCTTCAGGAGGTCCAAGATACAATTAGGAAGCCTAATTTAAGGCTAGTTGGTATTGAGGAGGGTCTGGAGAAAGAGGTCAATGGTATGGAAATATACTTCAGGGAATTATCTCCGAGAATTTCCCAAATATCCAGAAGGGCAGGCCCATCCACATACGAGAAGCTTTTAGAACCCCAAACAGACCTGACCAGAAAAGAACATCCCACCGCCACATTGTGATCCGAACTGGATCAATGGATACGAAAGGAAAGATCCTAAAGGCAGCCAGGGAAAAGGGATCAGTAACCTATAAAGGCAAACCAATCAGAATAACCCCAGATTTCTCGGCAGAAACCATGCAAGCACGAAGTGACTGGAAGCATATATGTGATGCCCTTAAATCAAATAACTACCAACCAAGAATACTGTAGCTAGCTAAGTTCTCATTCAAACTGAGGGAACAATAAAACATTCCATTCCAGGGAAAAGCTGCAACAATATGTCGAAACAAAACCAACACTACAGAGAATTCTCAAAGATGCTCTATACATACAAAACCAAAATAAATGCATTATACGGAAAGAAATGGCACCTAAACAGCATACCATCTAAGGACCACAGGAACTGTCAAGACACAGGCCCTACTAAAAGCTTTTAAAAATGGTAGGAACTAATAAATATCTCTCAATCCTAACTCTCAATATCAATGGACTTAACTCTCCAATTAAACGGCATAGGCTGTCTAGTTGGATCAAAAAGCAGGAGCCATCGTTCTGCTATCTTCAAGAGACACATCTTACCCAAAAACAATCATCTTTTGAAAGTGAGAGGTTGGAATAAATTCTATCAAGCTAACTGCCCCCACAAACAGGCTGGAGTTGCCATCCTCATATCAGACAATAGACTTCAAACTAAAATTAGTAAGAAAAGACAAAGAAGGTTACTACATGCTACTAAAGGGATCTTTCCTCCAGGAAGACATAACGATCCTAAATATTTACACACCCAATCCCGGAGCTCCAAACTTCATCAAGCAAACTTTACTTACACTGAAACCATACATAGATCGAAATACAGTGATTTTTGGTGAGTTTCACACACCACTCTCACCTACGGACAGATCAACAAGGCAAAACTCTACAGAGAAACCTTAGAACTGAACAACTATATAGACCAACTAGATCTAACAGACATCTGCAGAATATTCCACCCAGTAACAACACAATATACGTTTTTCTCAGCAGCACATGGAACATTTTCCAAAATAGACCACATCTTAGGCCATAAAGCAAACCTGGACGGATTCAGAAACACTGAAATTATTCCATGCACACTCTCAGACCATAAAGGCATCACATTGGAGCTGAACACACATCTCCAACAACGGAAACCCTGTAATTCATGGAGACTGAACAACACATTGTTGAATCAAAAACAATGGGTAATCGAAGAGATCAGAACAGATATCCAACTGTTTATGAAATTTAACAATAAGGAGCACACAAATATCAACTCCTTAGGGACACAACAAAGGCAGTACTCAGAGGAAAATTTATAGCGCTGAGTGCCTACAACAGCAAGTTGGAAAAATGGCAAACCAACTAGTTAATGTCTCACCTTAACCTCCTGGAAAAAGAGCAACACACCATCCCTAAACACATTAGGAAAAAGCAAATTATTAAAATCAAAGCAGAATTAAATGATTTGGAATAAAAAAACTATAGAAAGCATCAACAAAACAAGGAGTTGGTTCTTGAAAGAATTAACAAAATTGACAAGCCCTTAGCAAATCTTACCAAAAAAAGAAGAGAGCATATCGAAATAACCAAAATCGCAGATGAAAATGGTAATATCACGACAGAAATTACCAAGATCCAGACCTATGGCCACCTAATCTTTGACAAGAGAGCCAAAAAAATAGAATGGAAGAAAGATAGCCTCTTCAATAAGTTGTGCTAGCAGAAATGGTTAAGCACATGCAGAAAACTAAAGTTGGATCAACACATCAACAGGAGCAGGGATAAAATCACATGATTGTATCAATAGATGCGGAAAAGGCATTTGACAAGATCCAAAACCCCTTCATTTTAAAAGATGTGGAGAAACTAGGAATCCATGGAACATTTCTCAATGTAATAAAGGCTGTGTGTGAGAAACCCACTGCTAGTATTATACTTAATGGTGAAAATCTAAAGCCATTCCCTCTAAAATCAGGAACGAGACAAGGATTCCCACTCTCTCCACTCTTTTTTAACATAGTACTAAAATTCCTAGGCAGTGCAATAAGGCAAGAAGCAAGCATAAAGGGGATCCAAGTAGGGAAAGAGGAAATAAAACTATCCCTCTTTGCAGATGACATGATTCTGTATTTAAAGAATCCTATAGACTATACTCCCAAGCTCCTTGAGCTGATTCAAAGTTTTGGAAGGGTAGCATGCCATAAAATAAACCCTCACAAATCAACTGCCTTCCTTTACGCCAACAGTGAGAGGAACGAGGCAATAATCAGGAAAGAAACTCCTTTCACAATAGCCTCAAAGAAAATAATGTACCTAGCAATTAGCTTAACTAAGAATGTAAAGGACCGTTTAGATGAAAACTTTAAAACCCTAAAAAAGGAAATTAAAGCAGAACTAAGGAAATGGAAAACCTCCCATGCTCCTGGATTGGAAGAATCAACATTGTGAAAATGACAATCTTGCCAAGGGCTATCTACAAATTCAATGCAATACCCATCAACATCCCAATGTCATTCTTTAAAGAAATAGAAGAGGCAATTCAAAATTTCACATGGAATATTAAAAGACCCCGTATAGCAAAAACACTTCTTAGCAGAAAGAACAGCGCTGGAGGAATTTCAATTCCAAACTTTAGACTCTATTACAGAGCTAAAATTCTCAAAACAGCTTGGTACTATCACAAGAACAGGCCTGAAGTCCAATGGAATAGAACTGCGGACCCAGATATTAAACCACAGACATATGGCCACCTATTCTTTGACAAGGGAACCAAAAAAATAGAATGGAAGAAAGATAGCCTCTTCAACAAGTTGTGCTGGCAGAACTGGTTAAGCATCTGCAGAAAACTAAAGTTGGATCCTTCTTTGTCACCTTGCACTAGAATTAACTCCAAATGGATCAAAGACGTGGAGGTAAAAGCTGACACACTGAAAAGTTTACAGGAAGGAATAGGAGATACACTAGGCCTCCTTGGCACAGGTCGAAACTTTCTGAATAAGGACCAAGAATCACAACAAATCAGAGAAAGGCTGGATACGTGGGACTGCATTAAACTGCAGAGCTTTTGTATGGCAACGGATATAGCAAGTAAACTAATCAGGAAGCCTACAGAGTCTGAGAAGATCTTCACCAACCAAACAACGGAACAAGGCCTCATATCTAAAATATATCAACAACTCAAAAAATTGAATCACTCCAAAACTAACCTCCAAAGTAACACCCATCCCATTAAAAATAGGCCAAAGACTTAAAGAGAGTCTTCTCTGAAGAAGAAACAAAAATGGCCTATAGACACATGAAGAAATGCTCCACATCTCTGGTCATAAAAGAAATGCAAATCAAAACAACTCTAAGATTCGACCTCAAACCAGTTAGAATGACCAGGATCAGGAAAATGATGACAACAGATGCTGGAGGGGATGTGGCCAGGAGGGATCACTACTACACTGTTGGTGAGAGTGCAAACTCATTCAACCACTATGGAAAGCAGTGTGGCAGTGCCTCAAAAGGCTAAACATAGAACTCCCCTATGACCCAGCAATTCCACTACTTGGCATTTACCCAACAATCCAGAAACAAGGGCATACTAAACCCACTAGCACAACAATGTTCATTGCAGCGCTATTCACCATAGCAAAGATATGGAACCAACCCAGATGTCCCTCAGTTGATGAGTGGATCAACAAGTTGTGGTATTTGTACACAATGGAATTCTATGCTGCTGTCAGAAAGAATGACATCGCCCCATTTGTTAGGAAATGGAAAGACTTAGAACAAATCATATTAAGTGAAGTAAGCCAGACTCAAAGAATTTAGGCTCATTGGTTTCCCTCATTCGTCATATTCATTAGAAAACTTGGGCTCTACTAGCAGAGGTTGGCAATAGAGCAAAAGGCCATATATAAGGCCATATAATGTGAAGCTAATTGAAAGGACCTCCAGGATATTGAAACACAAGCCACATTATGAATGATTGTTGTCCTTAATGTACTATGTTGTCTCTCATCTCGTTTGCTGTCCATTGGTTATCCCATATTGGTATAGTATCTCACTTTGTTATCTGATATATTGAATTTATTTGTATTTGAATATTTGAAATTTGATAGGGAAGGGGGCAAAACCAAGTAGGGTGGGGGGTGTGGGGTTGGAGGGAAATGGCTACCAAGACATGTGAAAGGGTATCAATATATGTGAATTAATGCACCTTCTATCTGGCAAATATCATGTAAGCCTTTTACTAATTACAATAAAAAAATTTAAAAAAAAAAGAAAGTTGTAGTGTGTGGGGAGGATTATGGGGTCAAATACATTTCTTCTTAGAAATATAACTCTTCTGGTTGCCCTGGATTTTCCTGGCCTTCTTCTAAGAGAAAGGCCTGTTATACTGGATTTGTGGCTTGGCAATGATCTAGCATGTACATCTTCGAGTAAGACATCCACAACTTCCATGCCTGAGACTCGAGTTTCCTGAACTTTGGCAACAGCACAGCAAAATCTTTCTTCCTCAGGAGCCACAGGCCAAGTGAGCTGGCTTGAGTTGGTTGTTAGTTACAGTGGCTTGGTTACCAGGGTTCCATATTCTGTTCCATTGTGAGGGAGGCAGGGTCACCTTTCAGGCCCCAATGACCAAAGATCCTTGCTCACAGAAGACCTCACCAAAGACATACTGGAGGCTGAATCTCTCCTCCAATCTCACAATGTACATTTGGATGTAGTAAACAGCACACCTTATTTGTCCAATCCCAATGTCTTCCACTAGGCCCAACTACCAGTCTGGTCTCAGGCTCAAGGAGCCTTTCTTAGGTAAGATCCAAACTTAAGGGTCAATATTGCCCTCATCCTTTACAAAACATTCGCTTCACAGTGCCTTCTATGCCTGCATTTTGCCCCTTGTCGAATTTTTTTTTTGTTTTTTGCTTGTCTTGGGACTTGACCTCAGAGTGTGAACATTGTTCTTGGGCTTTCTTTAAGCTTTAGCTGTCCCACCGAGCCACAGCACCACTTGCAGCATTTTCTATGTATGTGGTAATGAGGAATCAAACCTTAGTCTTTTTGCGTGGGAGCCAAGGACCCCTACCACTAGGTCAAACAAACAGCGCATCTTGCACATATTTTTGATGTCAATCTACTAGGATATTATTAGGTTTCTGTATCCTAATCAATTTTTTCCTGAGAATTAGCTTTGCTGTCATGTGTAAAAAATACAAGAGGGAAAAACACAGAAGAATTAGTGAAATTAAAAAAAAGCATTACACACATAGATAAGTGTTCATTCTTTGTAGGAGAAAGGATATTTTGATATGATGATGATGACTTTATAATTACTATGTCAGGCTTGAGAGTTTGGCATAGTGGTAGAGTGCTTGCCTATCATCCATGAAGATCCGGGTTTGATTGGTCAGTATCACATAGATAGAAAATCTAGATGTGGAGGAGGGTAGGAAGATGGCGCCGAGACAATAGGGACGCTGGTTAGCTTTCTCTGACAAAAAGAGAACCAGGGAGTCCCATGAGCCAACTTTCTAAAGAAATCCACAACAACAAACTCAAAAAGCAACGGAGAAGGTCTCAAACCGGAAAAGAAATCCAGATAAAGCTCACATCCAACTTTCTCAAAGAATTCGGAACGCGAGGACCCCTCCCCCACCTCTCGCCCAAAGTCTTGGAAAGCCGCGCCAGACCAAGGTGCTAAAAGCGGCTTGAGCTGGCTCCGTCTCCACGCGGGGAAAGCGGGGGCAGGCACGGGCCCTAATCCACGAAAAGCGGTGGCAGTGGAGGGCACCAGGCTGGGAACCCAATGACTGCAGAAACCAGCACAGAACCGGGCCAGTGAACAGTGGAAGGAGTGGAACCCAGACGCGGAACCAGACAACAAGCAGCAGGACCCAGATGCAGAACACAGGCGGCAGCGAAGACCCGAGGGGAGTGAAAGACTCCCCACCACCGTGGAGCATCCGCAGACAGACGCAGAGGCGTGAGTAATACAGCGCATCCCCAAACACATCGGGAAAGCGGAGCAGGTGCCAAGCAATAGAACTTAACTCAGACCCCAACACCCCGCCCCGGGAAAGACTGGCAGGAGCAGGGGGGCAAGGAATTTAGAATCCTGTCCCTCCCCTCAACAGCCCCCTCCCTCAGGCCATTGACTGGAGATTGACAGGCGGGCTACCCATAAGACCCAGCACCCCACCAAGGGAGGCGGGGCTGCCCCAACTCCCACCCGCCCAACGGGCTCAACCCCCAGCCCTCTGACTGGAGACTGACAAGCGGGCGGACCCTAAGACTCAGCACCCCACCAGGGGAGGCGGAGCTGTCCCAGCTCCCACCCACCCACCAGGCTCCTCACCCAGGCCACTGGATCTGGAGAGTGGAGGACTTTGGGACCCTGCCTTACAAAAGTGGGTAGGGGGTGCGGGTAAATAGGAGCCAGCATCTGCCCCTCCTCAATTCTCAAGCAGGGCATCCTCCAGCTGGGAATCCTCAGCAAGACACCACCGAAGGGCCCCCCCACAGTCGCAGACTCTGACAAAGCAGTGGAAACACAGCAGGGATCTGAAGGGCCAACCAGCAGCCAAGCTCCCCTTCTGAGAACCAGAAAGGCGCGGCTCCACCCTTGGAGCCCACATCCCCAGCTGGGCCCCACCCCTGGGAACAGAGGGGCCTCCTGCTGGTCCCCCTGAGAGCTCCTGAAACTCTCAATCCCCAGACCCTTGGCTTGGTGATGCCCCTGGAAGCAGCACAGGAAAACGTCCGCCAATCGCGCTCAGACGGAAGCTCGCAGATCCATCCAATGGTCCACAGTGAGGCCACTGGTTGGGCTAAGAGCTAGTCGCACAGCAACACATAAGTTTTATTCTAATACTTTCCAAATACTCTACCTACTTACCCCCTGACCTCTCTCATTCTATATTTCTATCTCTGGAACTCTGCTCCTCTTTCAACCCTTATACTGCATGGATCTACACTTGATGGCTGTTGAGCAACATTGTATATCCAGGTGTTAAATTATACTCTAGGCTCAGAGGGACTTAAAGACAATAGAGATTGGATTGAGAAGCTTATTGTTTTGAATATAAATTGCTTATCAGTGAAAAATTAGACTAGTCGGTAACTGCACGAAAAGAAAGAGTGATAACACCAATCAAAACTCGTGAACATCTAGAGTCTGCCAGCTACAGAGGTCTAGGTTGGTTATATCTGAAAAACTATAATCGTGTTTAGTATTAATCTTGCTCCCATTTTCAAATGGGCAGAACAAGAAACTCAAGAAAAATGTCAAACCATGAAACAACACCTCCCACATCACCCACCCAATGTAAACAGCCAATGGAACAGTCACTGGCAAGCCTAGAGGAAAGTCTTCCAAGTGCTGTACAAATGCAATTGATAAACATCATTAATGAAAAATGTGAAAATATAAAGAAAGAGATAATAGAGGAAGCCATACCTGAACAAGAGGAAACCATAAACAAGGTGATAAGTGAAAAAGGAGGAGCCATAAAGGAAGCCATAATAAAGGCTGTTCAAAGAAAGATGGATGAGTTCATAGAATCCACAAATAAAAAGGTGAGCGAACTCCAGCAAATGTCCAAAGAAAATAAAGCTACTGAGCTAACCACTCAAATGGAAATCAAGGAGATAAAGAAATCCATACATGATCTAAAAGAAGAGATGCAAGGCATTAAAAATGAGCAATTAGTAGCAAGGGAGATGAAAAATAAAGTAGATAGCTTTGATAGCAGATTAGAAAATGCAGAGGAGAGAATTTCCGGGGCCGAAGATAATTTAGTTATTATAGAGAAAGAACAGAAAATGAGTCAATCCAAATCTAGGAAAAATGAGAGAGCGCTTCAGGAGATCCAAGATTCAATTAGGAAGCCTAATTTAAGGTTAATTGGTATTGAGGAGGGTCTGGAGAAAGAGGTGAATGGTATTGGAAATATACTTCAGGGAATCCTATCAGAGAATTTCCCAAATATCCAGAAGGGCAGACCCATCCAGATACGAGAAGCTTTTAGAACCCCAAACAGACCTGAACAGAAAAGAACATCTCACCGCCACATCGTAATCCGAACTGGATCAGTAGAAACCAAAAAAAGGATCCTAAAGGCAGCCAGGAAAAGCGTTCAGTAACATATAAAGGAAAACCAATCAGAATCACCACAGATTACTCAGCAGAGACCATGCAAGCACGAAGTGACTGGAAGCATATATGTCATGCCCTTAATTCAAATAACTACCAACCAAGAATACTGTAGCCAGCTAAGCTCTCATTCATAACTGAGGGAACTATAAAAACATTCAATTCCAGGGAAAAGCTGCAACAATATGTCGAAACAAAACCAACACTACAGAGAATTCTCAATGATGCTCTATACATAGAAAACCAAAATAAATGCAATATAGGGAAAGAAATGGCACCTAAACAGCATACCATCTAAGGACCACAAGAACTGTCAAGACACAGGCCCTACTAAAAGCTTTTAAAAATGGTAGGAACTAATAAATATCTCTCAATCCTAACTCTCAATATCAATGGACTGAACTCTCCAATTAAACGGCATAGGCTCTCTAGTTCGATCAAAAAGCAGAGCCATCGTTCTGCTGTCTTCATGAGACACATCTTACCCAAAAACAATCATCTTTTGAAAGTGAGAGGTTGGAATAAACTCTATCAAGCTAACTGCCCCCATAAACAGGCTGGAGTTGCCATCCTCATATCAGATACAATAGACTTCAAACTAAAATTAGTAAGAAAAGACAAAGAAGGTTACTACATACTACTAAAGGGATCTTTCCTCCAGGAAGACATAACGATCCTAAATATTTACACACCCATTCCCGGAACTCCAAACTTCATCAAGCAAACTTTACTTACACTGAAACCATACATAGATCGAAATACAGTGATTGTTGGTGAGTTTAACACACCACTCTCACCTATGGACACATCAACAAAGCAAAAACTCAACAGAGAATACTTAGAACTGAAAAACTATATAGACCAACTAGATCTAACAGACATCTGCAGAATAGTCCACCCAGTAACAACACAATACACGTTTTTCTCAGCAGCACATGGAACATTTTCCAAAATAGACCACATCTTAGGCCAAAAAACAAACCTGGACAGATTCAGAAACACTGAAATTTTTCCATGCACACTCTCAGACCATAAAGGCATCAAATTGGAACTGAACACACATCTCCACCAACGAAAACCCTGTAACTCATGGAGACTGAACAACACATTGTTGAATCCAAAACAATGGGTAATCGAAGAGATCAGAACAGATATCCAACTGTTTATGAAATTTAACAATAAGGAGCACACAAATATCAACTCCTTAGGGACACAACAAAGGCAGTACTCAGAGGAAAATTTATAGCGCTGAGTGCCTACAACAGCAAGTTGTAAAAATGGCAAACCAACTAGTTAATGTCTCACCTTAACCTCCTGGAAAAAGAGCAACAAACCAACCCTAAACCCATTAGGAGAAAGAAAATTATTAAAATCAAAGCAGAATTAAATGATTTGGAATAAATAAACTATAGAAAGAATCAACAAAACAAAGAGTTGGTTCTTGAAAGAATTAACAAAATTGACAAGCTCTTAGCAAATCTTACCAAAAAATGAAGAGAGCATATCGAAATAACCAAAATCGCAGATGAAAATGGTAATATCACGACAGAAATTACCAAGATCCAGAATATCATGAGGGAATACTTCTCAAACCTTTGCGTCAACAAATTTGAGAATCTAGAAGAAATGGATGAATTCTTGACAATATTAACATACCCACACTGAACCAAGAAGAGCGAACCCAACTCAACAGGACTATTTCAAGCTCTGAAATAGAAATGGAAATTAGACAACTTCCAGTTAAAAAGAGCCCAGGGCCAGATGGATTCACAGCTGAATTCTATAAGGTCTTCAAAGCAGAGCTCACACCAATAGTCCTCAGCTCTTCAACGAAATTGAAAATGAAGGTTCTTTACCAAACTCATTCTGTGAAGCCAGTATATCCCTCATCCCCAAACCAGACAGAGATTCATCAAAGAAAGAGATCTATAGACCCATTTCTTTGATGAACATCGATGCAAAACTTCTCAACAAAATACTGACCAACCGTCTACAACTCACCAAAAAAATTGTACACTATTATCAAACTGGATTCATCACAGGGAGGCAAAGCTGGTTCAACATACACAAATCAATTAATATAATTTGACACATCAACAGGAGCAAGAACAAAAATCAAATCATTGTCTCAATAGATACGGAAAAGGCATTTGACAAGATCCAAAACCCCTTTATGTTAAAAGATGTGGAGAAACTAGGAATCCATGGAACCTTTCTCAATGTAATAAAGGCTGTGTATGAGAAACGCACTGCTGGTATTATACTTAATGGTGAAAATCTAAAGCCATTCCCTCTAAAATCAGGAACAAGACAAGGATGCCCACTCTCTCCACTCTTTTTTAACATAGTACTAGAATTCCTAGGCAGTGCAATAAGGCAAGAAGCAAGCATAAAGGGGATCCAAGTAGGGAAAGAGGAAATAAAACTATCCCTCTTTGCAGATGACATGATTCTGTATTTAAAGAATCCTATAGACTCTACTCCCAAGCTCCTTGAGCTGATTCAAAGCTTTGGAAGGGTAGCAGGCCATAAAATCAACCCTCACAAATCAACTGCCTTACTTTACGCCAACACTGAGAGGAACGAGGCAATAATCAAGAAAGAAAATCCTTTCACAATAGCCTCAAAGAAAATAAAGTACTTAGCAATTAGCTTAACTAAGAATGTTAAGGACCGTTTAGATGAAAACTTTAAAACCCTAAAAAAGGAAATTAAAGCAGAACTAAGGAAATGGAAAAACATCCCATGCTCCTGGATTGGAAGAATCAACATTGTGAAAATGACAATCTTGCCAAGGGCTATCTACAAATTCAATGTAATACCCATCAACATCCCAATGTCATTATTTAAAGACATAGAAGAGGCAATTCAAAATTTCATATGGAATAATAAAAGACCCCGTATAGCAAAAACACTTCTTAGCAGAAAGAACAGCGCTGGAGGAATTTCAATTCCAAACTTAAGGCTCTATTACAGAGCTATAATTCTCAAAACAGCTTGGTACTGGCACAGAACAGGCCTGAAGTCCAATGGAGTAGAACTGCGGACCCAGATATTGAACCACAGACCTATGGCCACCTAATCTTTGACCAGGGAGCCAAAAAAAATAGAATGGAAAAAAGATAGCCTCTTCAACAAGTTGTGCTGGCAAAACTGGTTAAACACCTGCAGAAAACTAAAGTTGGATTCTTCTTTGTCACCTTGCACTAGAATTAACTCCAAATGGATCAAAGACGTGGAGGTAAAAGCTGACACACTGAAAAGTTTACAGGAAGGAATAGGAGATACACTAGGCCTCCTTGGCACAGGTCGAAACTTTCTTAATAAGGACCAAGATCACAACAAATCAGAGAAAGGCTGGATAAGTGAGACTGCATTAAACTGCAGAGCTTTTGTATGGCAACGGATATAGCTAGTAAACTAATCAGGAAGCCTACAGAGTGGGAGAAGATCTTCACCAACCAAACAACGGATCAAGGCCTCATATCTAAAATATATCAACAACTCAAAAAATTGAATCACTCCAAAACTAACCTCCAAAGTAACACCCATCCCATTACAAAATGGGCCAAAGACTTAAAGAGAGTCTTCTCTGAAGAAGAAACAAAAATGGCCTATAGACACATGAAGAAATGCTCAACATCTCTGGTCATAAAAGAAATGCCAATCAAAACAAGTCAAAATTCCACCTAACTCCAGTTAGAATGGCCAGGATCAGGAAAACGAATGACAACAGATGCTGGAGGGGATGTGGTCAGGAGGGATCACTACTACACTGTTGGTGGGAGTGAAAACTCGTTCAACCACTATGGAAAGCAGTGCGGCAGTGCCTCAAAACGCTAAACATACAACTCCCCTATGACCCAGCAATTCCAGTACTTGGCATTTACCCAACAATCCAGAAACAAGGGCATACTAAACCCGCTAGCACAACAATGTTCATTGCAGCACTATTCACCATAGAAAAGATATGGAACCAACCCAGATGTCCCTCAGTTGATGAGTGGATCAACAAGTTGTGGTATTTGTACACAATGGAATTCTATGCTGCTGTCAGAAAGAATGACATCGCCCCATTTGTTAGGAAATGGAAAGACTTAGAACAAATCATATTAAGTGAAGTAAGCCAGACTCAAAGGAACTTAGGCTCAGTGGTTTCCCTCATTCGTCATAATCAGTAGAAACCTTGGGCTCTACTAGCAGAGACTGTCAATAGAGCAAAAGGCCATATATAAGGCCATATATTGTGAAGCTAATTGAAAGGACCTCCAGGATATTGACACAAAAGCCATATAATGAATGATTGTTGTCCTTAATGTACTATGTTGTCTCTCATCTCCTTTGCTGTCCCTTGGTTATCCCATACTGGTGTAGTATCTCACTTTGTTATCTGATATATTGAATTTATTTGTATTTGGATATTTGAAATTTGATAGGGAAGGGGGGAAAACCAAGACGGGTGGGGGGTGTGGGGTTGGAGGGAAATGGGTACCAAGACATGTGAAAGGGTATCAATGTATGTGAATTAATGCACCTTCTATCTGGCAAATATCATTTAACCCTTTTACTAATTACAATAAAAAAATGAAAAAAAAAGAGAGTTGTAGTGTGTGGGGAGGATGATGGGGTCAAATACATTTCTTCTTAGAAATTTACCTCATCTGGTTGCCCTGGATTTTCCTGGCCTTCTTCTTAGAGAAAGTTCTGTTATACTGGATTTGTGGCTTGGCAATGATCTAGCATGTACATCTTCGAGTAAGACATCCACAACTTCCATGCCTGAGACTCGAGTTTCCTGACCTTTGGCAACAGCACAGCAACATCTTTCTTCCTCCTGAGCCACAGGCCAAGTGAGCTGGCTTGAGCTGGTTGTTAGTTACAGTGGCTTGGTTACCAGGGTTCCATATTCTGTTGCATTGTGAGGGAGGCAGGGTCACCTTTAAGGGCCCAATGACCAAAGATCCTTGCTCACAAAAGACCTCACCAAAGACATACTGGAGGCTGAATCTCTCCTCCAATCTCACAATATACATGTGGATGTAGTATACAGCACACCTTATTTGTCCAATCCCAATGTCTTCCACTAGGCCCAACTACCAGTCTGGTCTCAGGCTCAAGGAGCCTTTCATAGTTAAGATCCAAACTTAAGGGTCAATATTGCCCTCATCCTTTACAAAACATTTGCTTCACAGTGCCTTCTCTGCCTGCATTTTGCCCCTGGTCAAATTTTTTTTGTTTTTGCTAGTCTTGGGACTTGACCTCAGAGTGTGAACATTGTTCTTGGGCTTTCTTTAGGCTTTAGCTGTCCCACCGAGCCACAGCAACACTTGCAGCGTTTTCTATGTATGTGGTACTGAGGAATCAAACCTGAGTCTTTTTGCGTGGTAGCCAAGGACTCTACCACTAGGTCAAACACACAGGGCATCTTGCACATATTTTTGAGGTCAATCTACTAGGATATTATTAGGTTTCTGTATCCTAATCACTTTTTTCCTGATGATTAGCTTTGCTGTCATGTGTAAAAAATGCAAGAGGGAAAAACACAGAAGAATTAGTGAAATTAAAAAAAAAGCATGAGTCACAGTTAAGTGTTCATTCTTTTTAGGAGAAAAGATATTTGGATATGATGATGATGATGATGACTTTATAATTACTATGTCAGGCTTTAGAGTTTGGCATAGTGTTAGAGTGCTTGCCTAGCATCCATGAAGATCTGGGTTTGATTGCTCAGTATCACATAGATAGAAAATCTAGATGTGGCACTGTGGCTCAAGTGGCAGAGGGCTAGACTTGAGAAAAACCGAGGACTGTGCTCAGGCCCTGAATTCAAGCCCCAAGACTGGCAGAAAGATAAAAGAAAATAAAAATGCTTTTTACGAGCTAATTCACTCACAGCATTTGCTTCTGAAATCTTCGCTTCTGCATCTTGTGAAATACCCCTTTCCCTCAACGAAGAGAAGAAAAACAGATCCATCCCATGGTCCACTGTGAGGCCTCTGGTTGGGCTAAGAGCTAGTCGTGCAGCAACACATAAGTTTTATTCTAATACTTTCCAAACTTTGTACTCAAATATGCTACCTACTTACCAACTTATGTCAGTTATCCTTATGCTATACTTTTTCTTCATTACTACAATATTCTTACACTCCTACGTTAATCCTCTTGTATCTCCCCTGACCTCTCTCATTCTTTTATTCTATCTCTGGACCTCTGCTCGTCTTTAAACCCTTGTACTGCACGGATGTACACTTGATGGCTGTTGAGCAATATTGTATATGTAGGTGGTTAATTATTCTCTAGGCTCAGAGGCACTTAAAGACAATAGAGATTGGATTGAGAGGCTTATTGTTTTGGGTATAAATCGCTTATCAGTGGTTGTATTATACTGGTCTGTAAGTGCACAAAAAGAAAGAGTGATAATACCAATAAAAACTTGTGAACATCTAGTGTCTGCCAGCTACAGAGGTCTACGTTGGTTATATCTGAAAAACTATAATCGCATTTAGTAGTAATCTTGCTCCCATTTTCAAATGGGCAGAACAAGAAACTCAAGAAAAATGTCAAATCAAGAAACAACATCCCCCACCCAATGTAAACAGACAATGGAACAGTCACTGGCATACCTATAGGAGAGTCTTCCAAGTGCTACACAAATGCAATTGATAAACATCATTAATGGAAAATGTGAAAATATAAAGAAAGAGATAATGGAGGAAGCCATAGCTGAACAAGAGGAAAGCATAAACAAGGTGATAAGTGAAAAAGAAGAAGCCATAAAGGAGGCCATAATAAAGGTTTTTCAAAGAAAGATGGTTGAATTCCATAGAATCCCCAAATAAAAACGTGACCAAACTCCAGCAAATGTCCAAAGAATATAAAGCTACTGAGCTAACCACTCAAAAGGAAATCAAAGAGATAAAGAAATCCATACATGATCTAAAACAGGAGATGCAAGGCATCAAAAGTGAGTAATTAGAAGCAAGGGAGATGAAAAATAAAGTAGATAGCTTTGATAGCAGGTTAGGCAATGCAGAGGAGAGAATTTCCGGGGCTGAAGATAATTTAGGTATTATAGAGAAAGAACAGAAAATGAGTCAATCCAAATTTATGAAATATGAGAGAGCGCTTCAGGAGGTCCAAGATGCAATTTAGAAGCCTAATTTAAGGCTAGTTGGTATTGAGGAGGGCGTGGACAAAGAGGTCAATGGTATTGGAAATATACTTCAGGGAATCATCTCAGAGAATTTCCCAAATATCCAAAAGGGCAGGCCCATCCACATACGAGAAGCTTTTAGAACCCCAAAGAGATCTGACCAGAAAAGAACATCGCACTGCACCATTGTGATCCGAACTGGATCAATAGAAACGAAAGGAAAGATCCTAAAGGCAGCCAGGGAAAAGGGATCAGTAACCTATAAAGGCAAACCAATCAGAATAACGAGAGATTTCTCAGCAGAGACCATGCAAGCACGAAGTGACTGGAAGCATATATGTGATGCCCTTAAATCAAATAACTACCAACCAAGAATACTGTAGCCAGCTAAGTTCTCATTCATAACTGAGGGAACTATAAAAACATTCCATTCCAGGGAAAAGCTGCAACAATATGTCGAAACGAAACCAACACTACAGAGAATTCTCAAAGATGCTGTATACATAGAAAACCAACATAAATGCAATATAGGGAAAGAAATGGCACCAAAACAGCATAACATCTAAGGACCACAAGAACTGTCAAGAGACACAGGCCCTACTAAAAGCTTTTAAAAATGGTAGGAACTAATAAATATCTCTCAATCCTATCTCTCAATATCAATGGACTTAACTCTCCAATTAAACGGCATAGGCTGTCTAGTTCGATCAAAAAGCAAGAGCCATCGTTATGCTGTCTTCAAGAGACACATCTTGCCCCCAAACAATCATCTTTTGAAAGTGAGAGGTTGGAATAAATTCTATCAAGCTAACTGCCCCCATAAACAGGCTGGAGTTGCCATCCTCATATCAGATACAATAGACTTCAAACTAAAATTAGTAAGAAAAGACAAAGAAGGTTAGTACATACTACTAAAGGGATCTTTCCTCCAGGAAGACATAACGATCCTAAATATTTACACACCCTTTTAAAGATTCTCAAAAGATTGAAGGTTCTGCCTGTGTAAGTTAGATTCCGGCATTGATATTAAATAATGCAATGAGTAGGGATTTATATTTGAAATATCACTGTTGACAAAATCTAACACACATTTGCTTAGTATTTGCTTTTGATTTCCGAAGAAGTACAGTACAAGCTAACACTTGTGGCATATATCGACTGGGAGAAATGATTCAGAATATGTGACTCATTTGAACAGGAGTCAGTGAAAGATACAGAAGCAGGATACCCATATTGTGATAATTTGTATCTTTTGCATATTTTGTGTTTGTTATTAATTCCATTTGTAGTGTACATTTCTAGGTAAAAACTTTTAAAATATTTCCAAACAATTTGTTATTTCAACAGCAAAAAAAGACATTTATATGCCTGATAAAATTCACAGAATCCAAATTTTTCCATATTATTTTTTGTTTTTTGGGTTTTTTTTGGTGGGTCCTAGATCTTGATCTCAGCCTGGGCACTATCCCTGAGCTTTTCAGCTCCAGGCTACCACCTTACCCTGGAGCCAAGCCCCACTTCCCATTTTCTAAAGGTAAATTGGAGATAAGAGTCTCAGGTCTTTTTGTGCCAGGATGGCTTTAAACCTTGATCCTCAGATCTCAGCCTCCTGAGTAGCTAGGATTATAGAAGTGAGCCACCACCCCATCATGCTCAGCTTTCTGGTTTTTTTTTAAACAAGCCCTTTGGCTGGAACTCGGTCTGAGCACTGTCCTTCAGCTTTCCTCAAGCCTAGTGATCTTCTACTTGAGCCACAGCACTACTTCTGGTTTTTTCTGTGTATGTGGTACTGCGGAATTGAACCTTCGTCGTCATACAAGCACTCTACAACTATGCCAAACTCCCAGCCCCTCCACATTAGTTTTTATGATAGATCTTTCCATGCATCCAGGATGGCTAGAAATCGTTCTTGAGTTTCCCAAGATCAGGGAGTATAGGTGTGTCCCATCCTGTGTGGCTATATAACCATTGTTTAGGGTACAGTTCTCTCTTCATTCTACCCATCTAGAGCAATTTTCATCTTCCATGTATAATCATTAAACATTCAGCTCCTGTTCCTCTCTACTCCATTCTCTTGAACCATCGTGCTTTTTGGCTCTAAGGGTTTGTTGATCCTTGGAAGCTCTGGAAGGAAAAACATACCCTAGCTCTTCCTTTATGACTGCTGTATTTTTAGTTTACTGTAATCAAGATTCATCTCTAAAATATAGTAAAATGTTCTTCCTTTTCAATGCATTGTTTTGCATATTTCTATCTTTGGATTATTATTAATAGTTGTGAATGGATTCTCCACATATTTGTTCTAGTCTCTGCTTTCTCTTCCGTTAGGTACAAATCTAGAAATAGAAGTGTTGGACCATATTTCTATGTAATTCTATATTTAGTACTTTTTTAGCACTCTCCACGCAATTTTTGATTGTTTAATATTCCTTGCAGAACTATTCCAAAGTTCTACTTCTTCTCACTACCTTCCCAGTAATAGTTAGACTTTGAAAGTTGTTTTTTTTGTATGCGTGTGTGTGTGTGTGTTTTTGTGTGTGTATGTGGATCTTTTTGTTTAAAACTATATTTATATTAATATATTTAAAGTAATGATTTCATTGTTAATATTGAACTTCTTTCTACATTTTGAACTATTTTTCTGTATATTCTTTTTAGAAAATCCTCTCCAATCTCCAATTTTTTTCCCTTTTTTTGAGGGGTAGTGGTGAAAGTCATGGGGCTTGTCCCTTGGGCCATGAGCTCTTTAGTTTAAGGCTATTGACCTACCCTGAGTATTGCCCCTCAGTTCTTCTGCTCACAGCTCCCTACCCCTCTTCCCATTATATACAGAACAAAGGTCATCCTCAGTCTTTTTGAAAAAGTAAAACATACAGTAAATTTGTAGTATAAAACAGCAAGAAATAAATTTCTTGCCAGGTGCAGTGACTTCTACCTGTAATCCTAGCTACTCAGATATCAGGCTGATATCTAAAGATTTGGTTCAAAGCCAGCCTGGGCATTAGAAAGTCTATGAGACTCTCATCTACAGTTAACCACTAGAATATGGGAAATGGCACTGTGGCTTCATAGGTAGGGTGATAGCCTTGAGTTGAAGAGCTCAGGAACAGTGCCCAGGCCCAGAGTTCAAGCCTTACAAATCCCCCAGCCAAAAAAAAGAAAAAAAAGTTTCTTCCCCAAGTGATTATTATGCCAGACATAGAACATTAACATTCTGGGTGTACTTCACAGTATTATTACTTGATACCCTAAGACTTTGCAATATTCTCTCAGTATCAGCATATGTCATCATATAATGTAGGTCCTTTTCAATGGAATAATTCCATTTATAACCTAAATCTACTCCCCCGACTTATTTTTGTCGATACCACAATTGCTCTACCATGATATGCCACAAGCCATTAAACATTTTATGGTGGGTAATTGCAAAGGAGTCTCATGGAATTTTGTGCCAGGCTGGCTTTGAAACCATGGTCCTCAGATCTCAGTCTCCTGAGTAGCTAGGATGACAGGCGTGAGCCACCAACACCTGGCTTGCCTTTTTATTTTTCTGTGGGTCTTGGGACTTGAACTCTGGGCCTAGGCAGCATCCCTAAGCTTTTCAGGTCAATATTTCATGTAAGTCTAAAGATTTAAGTAAAGGAATACAATTCCAACAAAAAAAAGAATAAAATTCCAGACATGGTGTGTTTATAACTCAGTGCTAATTACTTGATGAAATGTGCCATTCCAGAAGCTGGTGTCATTTGATGATGTAGCTGTGGATTTCAGCTGGGAGGAGTGGCAGCATCTGGATAATGCTCAGAGGACCCTGTACAGAGATGTAATGCTGGAGACCTACAGCAACCTGGTGTCCTTAGGTGAGCAAAAGTCAAATTCACTTGCAAGGCCAAGTGCCTTGTTATTTTGCAGATACGTGAATGTTTATCAAACTTTCAATACTATTTAAATGAAAGATTCCAGGCCCTGAGAAGTATCATTACTTTCTAAAGAAAACCTAAGGTAATTTTGTTCTCATTCTTCAGGATAACTTCAGGATACTTTGACAACAGTTCTAAATTATGTTTCCTCTAATGGAGACGACATTCCAAACTTACACAGTAATTGTAAGTGGATAAACCATCCAGAATAGAATATATATCATTATTGGAAATAGGATCTACAAATCACTAAACAGTGAGTTTATAATGGAAACCTGGCACTACGTGCAATGTTTCATGCCTGTAATCTTAAAATATTCAGGAGGAAGAAATCTAAGAATTCTAATTTGAAGGCAGCAATGGCATAAAAATTGCCATGAACCTCTATAACTCCAAGTAACCCCTCAAAAATGTTAGTGGAGTGTCAAGAGTTTGACTTTGTGGTTGAGTGCTTGCCTAGCATGCATGAAGACCTATGCATGTAAGTGGAGCTGGGACTCAAACTGGTATTTTTCTAGCGTTGAGCAAGACAGCTAAGTTTATGCCATACAAAATGAATCCAGAGCTGGGGAAAAGTCAACCATGGAGCCAGTGAGAAATGAGAGAAAAGATTTAATAGAAAACTTGTGAGTAGGATTTCTGCGAACTTAAAGCAATGATGACACAGCATAAGCAATAATTCTCTACTGTTTCTAATTTACAGGGCCCTGTGTTCCCAAACCTGTATTAATTGACAAGCTAGAGCACTGTGCAGAACTCTGGATAGGAAATTCCTCTGACAAGAATATCACAGGTGAGTGAATGCATCTTCATATTGATGTTGGAGCCTGAGCCCCATTGGTAAGTTCATGTTGTGATGTACTGAGCAATAATATTCTTAGTTACCCTAAATCCTGTGTGGAACCTAGGGAATTCTTTGTGAATGAATCAAGAATCATTTTCTTTTCCCAATCCTATGCTTGGTCTCAGGGCCTGAGCATGGTCCTTGGGTTTTCTCAAGGCTAGCTCTCTACTTCTTGAGTCATAGCACCACTTCTGGCTTTTTCTTTGTATGTAGTACCAAGGAACTGAACCAGGTCTTTGTGCATGCTAGCCCAAACCCCCGGCACCAAGAATCATAGGGTGATATGATGAATTCTATGTGGCAGTAGAGTTAAAGTTAGATTTCTCTGTAGAAATCACTGTGAAACAAAATAATATGAGAAAGCCATGAGCCCGTGGCTCATGCCTGTAATCCTAGCTACTTAGGAGGCTGAGATCTGAGGATCAAGGTTCAAAGACTGACCTATCACAAAAACACATTAGACTCTTCTCTCCAATGAACCAATAGAAAATGAGAAGTGGGGTTTAGTCTAAAGACATAGGGCAGTAGCCTTGAGCTGAAGAGCTCAGGAAGAACAGCCAGGTCTAGAATTCAAGTCCCATGACCGCAAAACAAGAAAGAAAGAAAGAAAGAAAGAAAGAAAGAAAGAAAGAAAGAAAGAAAGAAAGAAAGAAGAAAGAGGGAAGAAAGAGGGAAGGAAGGAAAGGAACAAAGAAAGAAAAAAGAAAGAAAGAAAGAAAGAAATTTCATTTCTTTAAAACTAAGACTATAAATGATTGAGCAAACAAGGAATAAGTCAGGGCATTATTCTCTGATAAGGATAATATCTTTATGCTGGTAGGAAGAGACTGGTATTCAAAACCAGACGTTTCAACCAGAAATTGAGCCTAGTGGTAGAGTGCTTGCCTAGCATGCACAAAGACACAGGTTTTATTCCTTATTACAACATACATAGAAAAAGCCAGAAGTAATGAATTCATTGGTAGGGTTCTAGTCTTGAGAAAACCCAAGGACAGTGGTTAGGTCCTAAGTTCAAACCCAGGAATGGAAGGAAAAAAAAACAACAAAGTTTCAATCAACATAAGAAAATTAACTAGACAATGAGCTGGGGTTTTTCTGGTCTTCCATGGTTCTGAGGGACAGGAGTGTTAGAAAAGGAATTTTTATAAGACTTCAAATGGAAAGAGATAAATTTCAAAATTCCCACAAATACCTAAATTGAGACTTTAGTGAGAAGTTGTAACTGAAGGGATATAGGTGTAAGACCTTACTCTCAAGAATCGTTCTTGCTTGGATCAAAGGCAAACAGACATATAAACCAAACTTGTGGCCGCTGAATCTAGAAAAAATTCGTGTTCCTCACTTAATGGTTAATAAGCAAACAGCATTGAAACTGGGTAAGGTAATCCTATCTGGTACTCAGGACCTGAGACTCTTATCAGTAGTTAATTCTAGAAAACAGGAAGTGGGGCTGTAGCTCAAGGATAGGGGTTATAGTCTTCTGCTGAAGTGTTCAGGGACAGGGCCGAGGCCTATGAACTACAAAAAAAAAAGAAAAGAAAAGAAAAGAAAGTTTTAAAAAGATGCAAAACAGCACAATATTTAGAGTATTTCTCAAAAATAAAAGAAAGGCAGCTATTCCTCAATGTATAGACAAAACAGTATTTGAAAAAAAACAGCTGCAGGTATATTATAGGTAGTATTCAGCTTAAAACTGTAGCAATACATAGATGGGTAATTTCAATAAATATTTCCTGTGATATAAAAAGAGAACTAAAACACAGAAAACCATTATTGGTCATTGTAAAATATCATTTTCTTAATAGGTTAGGGAGAAAAGCATATATTTCTCACAAATCAATTTCCACTTTTATATTTTAAAATATCTAACACTTAGGATGGGAAAGTAAAGTCATTACCTTTACAGTAAGGAATATTTGTATCTCATGTATGTTTGTGTCTTTTTTTCTATGACTCATTTTAGATGTCCAGGTAATGGAAAATGTGTTCAAGACCTGCCAGGAAAGTCCACATGAATGTCTTTGTGAAGTAGCAGTTGCAAGTAGTATCGAAGTGGAGGAAAACGTGAGATTTGCAACAACTTTAAATTTGAGCTCTACACATAATCCAGAGCTGATTAGTAATAACGGTAACAACTTAGGGGTGAGGACTGAGGAGTTCATTAAGTGTCAGAACATGCTTCTGTCTCCTAAGCCTGATGAGATGCATGCTGCATATAGATCTCGTATGTCTCCTGTTCTTAAAAAATCCATCGGCTATTCAGAGCATTTTATTCATGATTGTGACAGTCCAAAAGATCTGCAGTATCATAATTCTGTTCTCCCTGCCCAAGAAATTCTTCAGGGAGGGAGGAAAACTGCTAAATGTACTGTGTGATGAAAAATATTGTACTTAACACCGACCATCACTACACATCTGAAAATGTACACAGGAGAGACTCCTCATACATGTAGTGAATGTGAGAAATCTTTCAGTAATGAAATACGCCTTACAATACCTCAGAGCAAATATCCTGAGATATGTGATGCGTACATCAAGTGTGAAAATTAATTTCTGAGGAGTCAGACCTGACGCTCCAACCTCGATCTCCAAGAGAAGACAAACCTTATGAATATGAGGAACGTAATAAAATTTCTGCCCAGAATTCAGCTCTCAGCACACATCAGAGATCTCACACAGAAAAGAAATCTTATGAATGGGATAAATGTGGGAATACTTTTAGACTAAAATCATACCTCACTTTGCACCAGAGAAGACACACAGAAGAGAAACCTTATGAATGTAACAAATGTGAAAAGTCTTTCACCCAGAAGATACACCTTCGAGTTCATCAAATAACACACACAGGAGAGAAATCTTATAAGTGTAATGAATGTGGAAAGTCTTTCCAAGGGAAGGGAAAACTTCGTGTTCATCAGAGAATACACACAGGAGTGAAACCTTATGAATGTAACCAATGTGTAAAGTCTTTCCGACAGAAATCTACCCTCAAATTGCATCAAAGAACACACACAGGAGAGAAACCTTATGTGTGCAACAAATGTGGAAAGACCTTCAAGTGGAAGTCATATCTTGATGGGCATAATAGAACACACACAGGAGAGAAAACTTATGCATGTAGTGAATGCGGAAAGTCTTTCAAATGGAAGGTAAAACTCCATGTTCATCAGAGAATATACTCAGGAGAAACAGCTTATGAGTGTAACATATGTGGAAAGTCCTTCACACAGAAGCCAAACCTCAACATGCATAAGACAATTCAAACAGGAGAAAAACCTTATGAATGTAACCGATGTGGAATGTCTTTCAAATGGAAGTCTTCCCTCAAATGGCATCAGAGAACACACACAGGAGAGAAACTGTACGAGTGCATCAAATGTGGTAAGACCTTCAGATGGAAGTCACATTACAGGAGGCATAACAGAATTCACACATATTAGAAACCTTAGGAATATAACCAAAGTTGAAAGTCTTTCGTGCAGTATTCACCCTTCAGGAAGCGTAAGAGAGTTCACACATATGAGAAGCCTTAGCAATGTAATAAATAGGAAAGACTTTTTAGTCTGTGGAAGAAAACTCAGCTTGTGTCACAGAACCAACACAACATAAAACCCTTAATGAATGTAGCAAATGTTCAGTCTTTTCCCCAGAAGGCACAAGTCAAGATTTATCACTAAACACCCACAGGATAGAATCCTATGAATAAAACGAAAGGGAAATTTTTTTGAAGAACTCATAGTTGAGTTTGCATGATACCACACAGACACAGGATAAAAATCGTATGAATATAAGAATATGAAAAATCCATCATGAACGCATGACTAAGTATAAAATGCACATAGGAGAGAAAAACCTTATGAATATTACAAATGTGGAAAGTGTTTGACCTGGAAGGCAGACTTCTGTGTTCATCACAAACCTGATTCTCATAGAAGAAAAGAAAACTAATGAATAGAACAAATGTGCAATGACTTTTAATCAGAAGTCAGTCTTCAGTACATTTCAGAACATACACAATAGAGAAATTCTGAGTAATGAAATACATTTAGCTATATATAGAATCTCTGTATATGGGAGCATTAGGGTAAGTCTTCTAAACAAAGTCAACCGTCAGCAAGCATTAAGAGCACTCACAGAAGAAATAATAGCATGTAGGAAAACCTTTGTCAGGAACCTCTAAAAGCTGACTGTGTGGCTTAGTGGTAGAGTGCTAACCTATCAAGGATGAAGGCCTGGGTTAGATTCCTCAATACTACGTGAAAAGAGCAAGCCAGAAGCAGCACTGTGGTTCAAATGGTAGAGTGCTAACCTTGAGCAAAAGTAGCTCAGGCCCTGAGTTCAAGCCTAAGGATTGGAGAGAGAGAGAGAGAGAGAGAGAGAGAGAGAGAGAGAGAGAGAGAGAGAGAGAGAGAGAGAGAGAGAGAGACAGAAAGAGAGAGACAGAAAGAGAGAGACAGAAAGAGAGAGAGAAAGAGAAACAGGAACTTCTAAATTTTACAGAGAGAGAGAAGGAGAGAGAGAAGGAGACAGAAACTAATTTCTAAACTTTACAGTCTTTCTATTTCCTTACAAATTCGTCTATGTCATTCTTTCTGACAGAAGCACAGAATTCCATTGTGTAAAAATACCATATTTGATCTACTCATCAACTGACGGGAATCTGAGTTGGTTCCATACCTTTGTTATAGTAAATAGTGCTGTAATAAATGTTATTGTTCTAGTGAATTTAGTGTGTCCTATCTGGACGATTGGCAAGTAGTGAAATTGCTGGATCACAGGGGAGCTCTATGTTTAGTCTTTTTGGGATACTGCCATAGTGCTTTCCATAGTGGTTGAACGAGTTTGCAATCCCACCACAGTGTAGTAGTGATCCCTCCTGGCCACATCCCCTCCAGCATACGTTATTAGATTTCTGGATCTTGGCCATTCAAACTGGAGTGAGGAGGAAAAGGGAAAGAGGAACTGAAACTTTCTCTCCTTACAGATGACATGATTCTGTATTTAAAGAACCCTATAGACTCTACTCCAAAGCTGCTTGAGCTGATATAAAACTTTGGTAAGGTAGCAGGGTATAAAATTAACCCTCAATGTCAACTGCCTTCCTATATGCCAACAAATGAGAGGAATGAGGCAAGAATCAGGATAGCAACTCATTTTGCTATCAAAGAAAATAAAATACCTAGGAATTAACTTAGAATGTAAAACACCTTTTTGATGGAACTATAAACTCTGGAGAAGGAAATTAACGCAGAACTGAGGAAATGCAAAAACCTATGCTCCTGGTTTGGAAGAAGTAATATTGTAAAAATGGCAATCTTGATAAGGACTATCTACAAATTCAGTGCAATATTCATCAATATCCCAATGTCATTCTTTAAAGAAACAGAAGAGGAAATCCAAAAGTTCACTTGGAATAATAAAAGACCCCTTATAGTCTGTCTTCTTGCATGATACATAATGTTTAATCTCACCTTCTCCACCAAAATCTCACCTTTCTCATTGAGACATAGGTGGCCCTGTTTACTAGCAGCAAAGGCTCAAACGCGCAGTTTCAGGTGTCACCACTGCCTCTGTTACTGGGGAGATCCAACTCTGTCATTGATTCTTAGGTCTGCTGTGGGAGTCTTGGTCACAAGTTGTTCTGTGGCATCTGCTGCCAGCCTGTGCCTATTTGCTTCCTTTTCCTCCAGCAGCCTACAACAGGGAATGAAGTTCAGGCGCTGATGCTCTCCTTCATATGCAGGGCAGGATGAGCCCAACCCTCCCACATCTTCCTCTTCTAATTTTTGGGAAAAAAATGTGCTGGCAAAAGTCCTCAGGTGTGGCGCATGGCTGATCCACACTTTTAATCCAGGCTGGTCAGGAGGCTGAGATCTGAGTATGGAAGTTCCAAGTCACCTAGAACAGGAAAGTCTGATAGATTCTTACTACCAAAAATAAAAACAGCTGGGAATGGAATTTGGGCTCAAGTGGTAAAGGGCTAGTCTTGAGTACAAATGCTTAGTGCCCAGGCCCTGAGTTCAGGCTCCAGCACTGCCAACAACCTCACTTTAGTGAGATTTTAGCTTTATCCATGTAGGCACATCTCACTGGAATCTTTGCTGGTAGAGATAGTCTTCATAATTTTGTCTCAAAGTAAAGGTCCTCCTGGGGTAGTACACAATAGGTGTCATTTAGAGAGGAGCCCCACTTGCTCCAGGTTTGAAGATGGCATAGGTCAAGCCAGCATGGAGTTGGCACATCAGTCTTTTTCCTAGCACCACCTACCAGTGAATGTCAAATGACATTGATTGTTGTGGGATTGTGTGATTGAAGTGCCCCATTAAGGGCAGTGTAAGCACATCCAAACATGGATACCAGGAATGCTGAAATCTCAAAGCTAAGATTTCTGTTGCCTACAGAAATGCTGGTGTGTCTGTGATTCACTAAAAGTTCAGGTGCAAAGATTCTGAAGCTTGATGCCATGTGTTTATTCCATTTAGTAAAATTATTTTAATGCACTGTATAAGTTAAAACATTTGATAAGAGTCAGGGGTAGTGAAAACATTGTTCTTGAATTCAGGTGTCTGGCAGGGTAATGGGGGGGGTGTTGGTGGCTGGGACTATGAAGCTGGAGCTGCTATCAAACCATGGATCATATTCCTCTTTGTCTGGGAGAAATGACTCCAAAGATGAAATTTGAATGGTGAGGAAAACATGATGATGTACTCAGGAAATTTCTCCTAAACAAATGCTCATGTGGAAGTGGGATGGGGGCTGGGCATGTCTGAGGCAGAGCTTAAGGGGGCTTCTCATGGCGTTGAGAACGTTCCTTGCGACTTCAGGTATGCAGCAGGGTGTTTTAGATGACCATTGTGAGATGGATGGAATAAGACTGGAGACAGGATGAATGCTGGGATCCTGCAATGCTCTTGCATGAGTGGCTGGTGGCTCAATGAAAGAACTAATTATGTCTAAAAAAGAAATCAGGAATTTGTTTTGATTAGATAATACCTGTAATCAGAGGCATATTCAGGATCCTGATCTTAGTATTGTGGTTTAAAACCAACCCAGCAAAGGGAAAAATGCATGAGACTCATACTCCCAGTTTAGAGCAAGAACAAAGATTGAAGTAGAGCTGTGGCTCAAGAGCTAGAGCGCTACCGTGAGCAAAGAAAATCTAAGAAATTTCTCCAGGTCTTTAGTTCAAGGCCAGGAATGAAAGAAGGAAGGTAAAAAAAAGGGAAGTATGTGAGGAAGGGAAATACATAAATGAAAGAGAGAAGGAGCTAGAAATTTATAACTAGAGAATATTTAAAAGTCATCAGTCCTTCTAAGAAAAGTGTTGGAGTATGGGTTCTATATGTGGTGAACTGGAAGCCCAGCAGTGACTTGTTAACCAAAGAGTCACCATGATGAGCAAAGGATAGAAATCTGCATGAGCCTCTTAGCGGATGGAGTCACAGAAGAGAACCTCAGCTCCCATCCCATAGTTAGAAGGATATAGAGATGGGGAAGTTGGCATCACCTTGATGTCATTGTGTCCATGGAGACTGGAAGCCATGGCTCTGTGAAAGCACAATGTTCTGGTTACTGAGCTGGGAGGCTGAGGAGAGCCAAGTCCTGGCCATGAAGAAATCAGGGTGGCAGCAGAGCAACTCTGCTGCAGTGTGTGCCTGCTTGGCTGTTCTTATTCTGTGGTGGATCAGGCCGGAGCGGGTGATAGTAACTGTTTTGTGGTCACAAGCCCTTCACCAAGAGCTTCCTCTGGGATCCTCATAAGCTACAGGGTGGCTGGTGTTGGGATGTGTGTGGGGTGGAAGTGACAGAGGGATGGACGCATGGCAAGGTGGGTGAAGAGATGAGAGGAATGATGAGAGCCCAGTTCATTGGTTTCCAAGGTTAATGGGTGGGAGGTAGAGAGGCATGATGGAGGAATGATGGAGGCAGGGGAAGGTGGTGACAGAGTGAGGCCATCTGTAGTGCCAGCCTGGCCATCATCTGAAGCCCATAGGCAGCTTCCTGATCCTTCACTTAGTCCTGCTCCTTGTGGAGGGAATGTCACGTGTACCCAGAGCTAGGGGTGGGGCAATGTTAGTAGCACCTGGAGAACCATTGGCCTCTACCTGGGTGAGGGGTGGTTATGGCTCCCATGCTGGGTGGCCTGATAGCTATGGAACAGATCTCTCCTTAGCTACCACAGTCAGTGGCTGCTCTCCATCTAGGGTTAGGGCACCTGCTCAGCCATCAGGACACCCCATGCCAGGACAGAGGCCTACAATTCAGATGGCAGCACAGGGGTGAAGATGATCTCACCGTAGCCCTAGTTACATGGCTGCCCCTGCATGCAGGACAGGATGAGCTGGGGGAAGATGTTCTCTGTGTTTTTCCACAGCCTATCCCGGCCTCTTCTTGTGTCTGATTAGACCAAGAGAGTACCAGGTTCCCTCTCATAGTCCTGGTTCTTTTTCTTTTACAGTCATGAGGCTTGAACTCAGGTCCTGGGTACTGTCCCTGAGCTCTTTTGCTCAAGGTTGATGCTCTACCATTTGAACCATAGTGCCATTTCCAGCTTTTCCTTTTCATGTGGATCTCTGATATGTCCAGTACTGTGCCTGCAGGGAGGCACTCACCCCACAGACAGAGCCACCTCTGCCGTGACTGTGACTGCCCACAACCCTCACACCCACTCCTTGCACACCCCTCGACTCCAGTTTTAGCTCCTCTTGGACTGGGTGTCCAGCCTACCCCTTCCTACACTCACAAAGGGTCTACAATTGTCTTCCCAGGGTCCTTTCTTCTGCCAGCCAGAGTACAGACTGTGCACATCTTGACGATCACAGAGCTCAAAGCCAAAGGCTGAGATGCAGAAGGGGGTGACCCAGTAGCTGCACAGGGCCCATGGATCATCCTGTGCATCCCCCAGCCTGTGACTTCCCCCACCCCCTTGGCAGGGAAGCTCCATGCCCACATCCTGATCCCTGGTCCACTCGAATTCCATTCTCCCTTGGATTTTGCAGACTGTCTACCATCAGGATCTAAAATTCTATTCATCACTTTATGTCCTTATCACTGATTTGCTACTTGGGCAGGATCTCCCCGTGCCTGGAGAGTGGGCATGTCATGTACTCTCTGTGGAGATGTAGCCCCAGGAGAAGGAATATGCACTTCATGTGAGTGTGGGACAGGGCAGGAGGGCTCCCTAGGATCAGAAGCCACAGGAGGGGTGCAGATGGGGGAATGCTAGGGGCCCCCTGGGACAGTGGGAGTTAGGGCACAGTTGGTTCCTTCTGCAGGGTTGACACCGCTTCACAAACCCAATAGAATGAGGTTCACATTACAGATGTCAGAGACAGTGCAGATTGCCAATGGGCGCAGGGGTCCCTGTCACCCCCAGATGCTGGCTGCATGCTGGGATGCACGCAGAGATGTTTTCAAGATCAGATAATGAGGATGTTGCAGGGTGTAACCATTCTTTTCAGATGGCTCTCTAGCTCTCTTGAGCTTCATCTCTATCTTTGGCTTTTTCTTGGCAGTTAACTGAAAATGAGAGTTTCATGGACTTTCCTTTCTGGACTGGCTTCAAACAGAAGCTATGCACAGTTTTCAAACCATACCCTACTGAAGAAGGGAAGCTTGATCTGGTGCTTAACTGGGTTGCACTTTGGCTCTGTTTGCTATGCCTCACGGGAGGGGGCTCATCATTTGTAGTCTAAGATCTCATGACTTTCAAAGCCAAATGCTACCTGAAAGTTCAGGGTCCCAGCCTATGTGTTGGGCCGGGGTGAATACATTCGCTGTTATGCTGGGTCATCAACCCATGTTTTAAGCTGGAAGTAGGTAGTGCCACATTTGATAAGAACATCTGCCAGAGATTGTCACCTCATGAAAGCAGATTCTAAATTTGTATTCCATTTCCTGTGGTGGAGAAATCCCCTCCAAGTTAGACAGGCTCACATCCACCTGCAGGTCATACTCCTAATGCACCCTTGAGTGTCCTCATGGTATTGGGATCTAAGTTTGTAGGGAATGCTGGTTTAGTCCATGAATTAGCTGGACAAGTGATGACAAACGTGTTGTGCTTAATATGAGAACAATTTAAGAAGCCCTGGAGGAGCATCAACCTGACCCTCTGTGGTGCTATAAATCTGATAGGATGTTCCAGACTGAGAAACAATCACATGGCTTTGTGTTTGGCATCCAGACAAGTGAGTGCATGTCTTAGCTGTCAGCCAATACAGAGGAGGACATGAATAAGTGGGTGGAAAGCATCTGTCAGAACCCTGTCTGGGGGCAGGTGGAGAGAACATAGGAAGGTAGATACCATGGCTGTGGTGGGGCCAAAAAAAAGGGTAAAAGAGGCAAAGGAACCAGGTACTGGTAGCTCAAGACTGTCATCCTAGCTACTCAGGAGTTTGAGATCTGAGGATCACAATTCAAAGCCAGCCTAGGACAGAAACTCCATGAGACTCTTATCTGCAATAAACTACTGAATGCAAGAAGCTCAAGCTCAGTGACAGCATCCAGGCCTAGCGTTCAAAACCCAGCACCGGCAGAAAAAAGTATCAAAGGACAAGAAGCTGGCCAAAAGTTAGAGGGACTCTATCTTGACAAACAATACAATGGTAAGTTGCACTCAGAAGACTTGCACAAAATCTGGAAATGCCTGAGACCTATCTATGTATGTTTCCTGTTTGTCTAAATACATATGTTTATGCATTTATATATTAGTATAGAGAGACAGATCAATACATATGACTATACATATATACATAGCCAGACACTTATGGGTGGGTGGTATACTGTGTGAGAGTTTGTGTTTGTGTTTTGTGGATGGCTATCTCTGTTTAAGAAAGATAGAAAATATGTAAATATCTTTAAGAAAACTTGATAAAATATAGAGAGACATAAGCTCTTGAGGGAATCTGAAATGACAAGATTATTCACAGGCACGTTTATCCTTATGGATTCCTCAGCAAGTTTTAATTTTTTTCATTATTTTCTTTCTTTTTTTGAACCAGTGCTAAGGATTTCTCTCAGGGACCAGGTGCTGCCAATTACTAATTTTCTCATATCTGGTACAAGAGGAACTGAGCCACAGTTCCACTTTTGCCTTATTTATTCGTGCTTAACTGAAGATAAAGATTTCTATCAGTGACTTTCTTTCAGGGGCTGGATTCTAACGAGGATCCCCAGACCTCAGCCTTCTCTATAGCTACAATTAACAATATGAGAACCCAGCACTGGGTTCCAATGCACAGGGCAAGAAATTGAGTGAATCTCTCAACTCCAATTATCTATAATAAGCTAGAAGTGAAAGACCAATACCTTTGAGGAAAAGATGCTGAGGGTTATCACACAGGCCCTATGAGTAAGCCCTAAACCCTGTACACATGTGTGCATGCACACATTGGCAGATACACACACACATGCACACACACAATATTTCAGGCAATATTGTATTTTGAATTAATATCCAAAGATTGGACAACAGGATAGCAAGTAATAAAATCTGTTTTTCTTGTCTACATTGAGGGAAAGGGATAAGTCACAAGATGCAGAAGCGAAGAATTCAGAGGCAAATGCTGTGAGTGAATATCTTGTAAAAAGCACATTTCTTTTCTTTTCTTTTCTTTTGTTTTTTCTGCCATTCCTGGGGCTTGAACTCAGGGCCTGAGCACTGCTCTTGGCTTTTCCCAAGTCTAGCCCTCTGCCACTTGAGCCACATTGCCATATGGATTTTTATATCTGTGTGATATTAAGGACTCATACCTAGATCTTCATGGATGCTAGGCAAGCACTCTACCACTGGGCCAAACTCTAAACCCCGAATAAGTATTTATAAATAGTCATCATCATCATATCAAAATATCCTTTCTCCTGCAAAGAATGAACACTTATCTATGTCTGTAAGACTTTTTTTATGTCACCAATGCTTCTGTGATTTTCCCACTTGCATTTTTACAGATGACAGCACAGATATTCATCAGGAAGAAAAATAAGTTAGGATACAGAAACCTAACAACATCCTAGCAGATTGAAGTGAAAAATATGTGCAAGATGGCCTGGGTGTTTCATCTATTTGCAGAGTGCTGGGCTACCACACAAAAAGACTCCGGTTTGATTCTGCAGTACCATATACATAGAAAACGCTGGAAGTGGTGCTGTGGCTTGGTGGGACAGCTATAGCCTAAAGAAAGCCTAAGAACAATGGTCAGGCTCTGAGGTCAAGTCCCAGGACTGGCAAAAAATGTGCAAGAGGCAAAATGCAAGCTGAGAAGGCACTGTGAAGCAAAATGTCTTGTGAAGGGTAAGGGGAATAGTGACAGTTAAGTTTGGATCTTACCTAAGAAAGGCTCCTTGAGTCTGAGACCAGGCTAGCACTTACACCTAGTTAATGACTTAGGATTTGAACAAAAAGGTGTGCTGTTTACTACATCCATATGTGAGGTGGGAAGGGAGATTCAGCCTCCAGTATGTCTTTGGGGAGGTCTTCTGTGAGCAAGGAGCTTTGGTCATTGGGCCTTGAAAGGTGACCCTACCTCCCTCACAATGGAACAGAATATGGAAACCTGGTAACCAAGACACTGTATGTGACAACCAGCTCAAGCCAGCTCCCTTGGCCTGTGGCTCAGGAACCAGAAAGATGTTGCTGTGCTGTTGCCAAAGGTCAGGAGCCTCGGATCTCAGGCATGAGAGATATGGATGTCTCACTTGAAGAATTAGATCCTGGATCAGTGCCAAGCTAAAATTCCAGTATATCAGGCATTTCTCTAGGAAGAAAGCCAGTAAACTCCAGGGCAACTCAGATGAGGTATATTGAGAGGAAACCTATTTGAACCCATCATCCTGCCCACAAACTACAACCTTCTTGTGTGCTTTCAAGTGACTCTACTGAGATTAGAGTGTGTCATTTCCAATCTACTCTATTCCAGTTCCTCTGTGTGAAGTGTGGTCCCATTCCTACGTTTGAAATATCCACTGTTTTGCCAACATAATGTGATGGTAAGTCAGCTCAGACTCTGAATGAGCCTTGTAACCTATGGATCCTGGAGGAAGGCCTGTTGGAGATGCTGCTGACAAAGCTGATCCCTGCCTACCAGAAAGGTGATCTCTTTTATGTGGGAAACTTTCTGCACAATTTCAAATAGTGGAAGACAATGTAGTAGTTGCTGGAAATTCTCTTGAAAAAGTGAGTGTTCCCCCTCCAAACCCAGGTTTGCTCACCCCTCCTGGCCAAGTCTTGGAATACTTTGCTCCTCTCTGAGCCTGTTTGTTTCACTGGGGTGTTCACAGGGGAGCTAAGCATGATACAAGTGCACAAACTACTTTATTATGACTGGGACACCATGCCATTTCATTTCCCTCACAAGCTACTGGAGTCTCAACAGTGTGCTTACTGAGAAGTTGGATTTCAGGCATGAGGAAGTGGCTCCCAACTGCAGCCCTCACCTAGGTGACATCCAAGGAAATCCCATTTCCCAGTAAGAAATGAGGTGTCAGTACTAATGGCGGAGGCCTGTGAAATACTGGAGTCAGAGGAAAAGCTGGGGGCTGAATCACTTTTGAGCCATCAGGGAGGGATTGTGATAGCTTTGCCTGTTAGAACCTGAAAGCATTTACATTTTGGTGTGTGGTCCAGTGCTGCCACTTGAACCTGAACCCAGGTCTAAATGCCATCCCTTTGGTGTTCAAAAATTAGCACTGTACCATTTGAGTCATAGGTCAAGTTCTGGCTTTTTGCTGCCTAATTTAAGACAAGTTCCTTTAGACTTTTACTGACTAGACTGGCTTTCCACTGTGATCTTCAGAGCTCAGCCTGCTGGGTGCCTAAGATTAGAGGAATGAGCATTTAGTTTTTTATTTAGAGCATTCACTTATTGATTTATTTAGAGCATTTACTTAGTTAATTTAAGGTGCGTTTACTTTCGACAGATGGATAGAGGCCTCTCTCAGAAGCTTCTCGAAGTGGGGTGTAAAAGTCATCCTGTTCTCGAGTGTCTCTTACCCCCCTCCCAGCACATAAGTGCACATCTCTGCAGGACAGCCACAGCATTAGAGTCCTGCAAGAAAGGGGCTTTGGTAAAAGTCTCAGGATGGAGAGAGAGGGCTCTCACTTTCCTTGTACCAAATGTGCCCACAGCATCATGTGTTCCATCTATACGATGTGAATGGACTTCTACCCCAGTGATTTCTACGAGTTCAAGAACTGCCACACCCTGACACAACTCAAGCTCTATATGAGGCTCCACATGCCGGCTTTGGACCTGCTCTTCTAAACACATACTTTTTGACCAGCTGGAGGAATGTGCAACCAGTAAGACCAAGAAAAAGTAGAAGTCCTGGTGTGGGTGCCTCAGAGCCTGTGAGTAGGAAGCCCATGTGGTCTACATATTGGTTGGCCCTTACTTCTACAGAGCTTGGCAAAATGCCCTTTATGGGTGGTGTCACCCAGGTAATGTCTGTCCTCTGAAAGGACTCGGGAATTAGCACTCATTAGAAAGACCCTACACCTCCTCAGTGTTCAGTCCAAACTCCAGTTCTACAGGTTCCTCCATTAGATCTTCATGGAAGTTGAGTGACACTTCAACTTTCAGAGTCCACTCTGTCCACTCTGTACCTATTTCCATTCTTAGGTCTGGGTCATCGTGGAAGAGCTTATCCTGAACTCCGGATGAAATACCCACCAATGGAGCTGGTGACTGATGGAGACTGAGAATCATCACTGCACTCCAGAAAGCATGGGCCTTCTGTAGAAATTACCAAACAGGTTTTGAGTCCTGTGGATATACCTTTTGCTCTGAACCCCATGTGTGACACAGTTGAACCTGCAGACACTATGGAGGAAGAAAAAGAGCAGCCAGATTTCCTTCCGTTTCCTTTCACACTCCACCCAGAGTCAGTCCATCTGAGTCAGAGTAACACTCCACTTATTGTGCAAGCTGAAGGGGCACACGCTGGGCTCATGGAAAATGTCCCCATGGGAAGCAGCAAGTGTACTCTCAATACTGGATTCATTGGAGGAAAATGAATCCATCCTCACAGAATATCCAGACCCATCCATCTCACTAAAAGAGACTCAATCTCCATTCGACAACCCAGAATCCATCCCCCTCTTAACTCAGGAAGGACATTCTGTTTCTCATGAGGAAGGAGACCCTTCTGAAGACTCTGAAGGAGAATTACTGTCTGAAGGCAACTTGGAGGCCAGTCTGGATTTAGAGCTTCCATGTCCCCTTCCTAAAAAGACATCTCTTTATCTTGCTCTCATGATTCTTGTCAAGTATTCATTGTATTTACTTTGCTAACTATTAAACTCTCATTGTTAATATTATGGTGTGCAGTTCTTCAGTGCTTATTATACTGTGTTTTATTTTCCACTTATAATGTGAGACCTCAGACACATAGGTCCTGGGTGGGCCAAAAACCAGACAGGTCTGGTCCCATAGAAGACAACCTTACTGGATATACAGGCAACTATGAAATGCATGGAATCACCAGGAATCCAGGCCAGGCCTCCATGGAAAGACAAGTCATCTACCAAAGCTTAAGGACAGAGCAGATGCCTGGAAATGTGTTTTGTCAATCGGGAGATGTGCCAGAGTAACTGTAATATTATGTGGGACTCTGTTCTGTGAGTTCAAGTCTGTTTATATATCCATTGTGCTTTGTACAAATATTTAAGAAAATTAAAACTCCACAATAGCATCAAAAATCTACTTTGGCTTTGAATGTGGCCTAGTTGTAGAGTGCTCGCCTAGTAAACAAGAAGACCTTGATTCAATTCCTCGACACTGCATACACAGAAAAAGCAGATGGGGCACTGTGGCTCAGGTGTCAGAGTGCCACCCTTGAACAAATGTGGCCAAGGACAGTTCCTGGTCCCTGAGTTCAAGCCACAGGACTAGCCAAACAAGAAATCATACCATTTTCCACACATTTGGAAATAAATCTGTTTTATTCTACCCTACTTCTTTTTTGCCGGTCCAGGCTGTGTGCCACCAAGCCAAACTACTGGCCCCCAAACTTACTATTTTTAATCATTTAATTTTTTAACATAATCATATTTCCTGCTGTCTGTATTAATACCATAAACAGTATGCTGAGTGTAATAATGTTAAAGGTACAACATAAGAAATTAATAACTAAAATTCCTTTTTTATTAGTTATATAGCATTACTACAATTTTATGAGAAAAATTACCTAGAATGTTTATTTTAGAGTTCAAGTAATCCATTTTGATAAATATATCAACCTACATCATTTATTTGAACACATTTTAAACAATTTTTTTCAGGAATGAAAATACATATATATTTGTTGTAAATGAAATTTATGACTTGGGGCAAGGGAAAGAGAAAAGGGGGAGGGGTAACAGTGTTTACAAGAAATGTACTCATTACATATGTAACAGCAATCTCTTTGTATATCACCTTGACAACAAATTTTTTGAAAAGTACAATAAGTTTAAATGTATACTTTGGGCAGAATTTTTTTTTGCCAGTACTGGGCTTAGACTCAGGACCTGAGCACGATCATTGTTTTTGTTTTTGTTTATTCTTAAGGCGCAAGTTCTATCACATGTGCCACAGCACCACTTTTATCTTTTTTTATCTATGTTGTGCTGAGGAATTGAACTTGGGTCTTCATTCATGCTCGGCAAGAACTCTTCCACTAGGCTTAACTTATGGCCCCAGTGGGAAGGAAGTTTTCCATAAAATATGTAGGAAATATGTACACTAAGGAAAAGCCATCAAAAATAGAAGAAAAATTATATACTTAGATAACAACATGCCAGTATTATGGCAGATCTCTGTAATTCTAGCTTCAAGAGTGGCCTATTTGGACCGGGAGTTGGCTGGCTGAAGTAAAGTGCTATCCTTGAGCAAGCCCTAGGACAGTGCTCTGGCCATGAGTTGAAGCCATAGGACATGCAAAAAATAATAATTTAATGCCCGTGACTGGTGGCTCACCCTGGTAATCCTAGCTACCCTGGAGGATCGAGGTTCAAAGACGGCCCAGGCATAAAAATCTGTGAGAATCTTATTTCCAAATAATCCAGAAAATTCAAAATGACAATGTGCCTCAAGTGGTAGAGCTCTTGCCTTGAGCTGAAGAGCTTAAGGTAAACATCCAGGCCCAGAGTTCAAGCCCCATGTGTGAAAAAAAGAAAAAGAAAGCCCTTATCTAAGGCTGGAGTGCACACTAGTGGTAGTTTGCTTGCCTAGTATGCACAAAGCATTGTGTTCAATTACTCTGTACCACTTACACCAAAAAAAAAGCTGGAAATGATCTCAGAAGGTTGGGTTCTGAGGATCACAGTTCAAAGCCAGGCCAGACACTAAAGTCCATGAAACTCTTACTTCCACTTAAGCACCAGAAAACCAGAAGTGACACTGTGGCTCAAGGTGTTTAAGGTTGTAGCCTTGAGCTGAAGAGCCCAGGGACACTGCCCAGGTGCACAATTAAAGTCTTACATCCAAAAGAGAGACAGAAAGAAGAGAGAGAGAGAGAGAGAGAGAGAGAGAGAGAGAGAGAGAGAGAGAGAGAGAGAGAGACAGAGACAGAGACAGAGAGACAGACAGAGAGAGACAGACTGAGAGAGACAGAGAGAGACAGAGACAGAGAGACAGAGAGAGACAGAGAGAGAGAGAGACAGAGAGAGAGGCAGAGAGAGATGCAGAGAGAGAGAGAGAGAGACATTCAGACAGACAGAGACAGACAGAGACAGAGAGACAGAGACAGAGACATCAAACAGTCAGGCACTGTTGGCTGAAGCGTGTAATTCTAGCTACTATGGAGGCTGAGATTGGAGGATCTTGGTTCAAAGCCCAAAGCCAGCCTGGACACATATGTTTGTGAGACTTACATCACCAATTAACTACCAGAAACCAAAAATGGAGCTGTAGAGGAAGAGCGCTAGCCTTGAGCTGAAGAGGTCAGGGACAGTCCAGGCCCAAAGTCCAAGCACCATGACGAATCAATAATAAAAAAAGAAGATAGCTAATAGTAATGATGAATAATTTTGGGCTGGGAGTTTGGCCTAGTGGTAGAGTGCTTGCCTAGCATGCACGAAGACCTGGGTTCAATTCCTCAATATCACATACATAGAAAAATGCTGGAAGTGGTGCTGAGGCTGAAGTGGTAGAGCCCTAGCCTTGAGAAAATATAAGGACAGTGCTCAGTCCCTGAGTTCAAGGCCAGGACTGGCCAAATCAAAAGTAGTAGAGCACTGGCATTGAACTGAAGATCTGAGGAACAGCCCAGGCACAGAGTTCAAGCACCGCAAACAACAACAACAAAATCTATGAAATGGCAGTGGTGGTTTTAAGCTAAGCAAAAATAGAGTAGAAATTGGTAAAATACATATTTGTGTGTAAGCAAAATAGCCAGTCTTATGCATTAGAACAGGATAGCAACTTGAAAAAAAATTTTCTTTTCCATCTCACTAGGTCCTGTCTCTTACTTTATTCAAGTAAGTAAAATGCTGGGTTTTATAATCATTGCTCTGAATATTAGAAAATCATAATATCTCTCATTAACCAAGAAAGACCAGGAAATGGGGCTGTTCAAATGGCAGAGTATCAGGCAAGAGAAGAAAAAATTGAAGTAAGAACTTGAAGTTCTTGATCCAGAACGTGCATAGTAACAGAGCAGCAGCCTGGTGATGGCCCCTCACACCTATAATCTTAGCTACTCAGGAGGCTAAGATCTGAGAATCAAAGTTTAAAGCCAGCCAAAGTACCCAGTTAACTGCCAGAAAAACCAGAAGTGGCACTGTGGCTCACAGATTAAAGCACTAGCCTTGAGCTGAAGAGCTCAGGGACAGTGCCCAGGCCCAGAGTTCAAGCCCCACAATTGACAAAAATCAAACAAGCAAACAAAACACACAAAGAAGCCTGCAGACCACAGTGGTTCTGCTGAGTCTCTTCTCTATGTGGATCAGGAAATATTTCACTTTTTCTGTCTCTTCCCATCTCAACATTCATACTAAAATAAGACTGTGTTGAAAGTTTCAATTTATAAAAATGTTTTTCATGAAGCACCCTGAAATATTCATCGCTTATATCTCAATTGAAGATAGTTGATTTGGGGCTGCATTGGTACAGTGCTAGCCTTGAAGAGAAAAGGTCAGGGATAGAGCTGAACCACTCAGTTGAAGACCCAGTGCCAACACACAAAAGAAATTATGCACTTTATACATATTTTCTAATTTCTTAATGAATTTTTCAGTCTGTATAAATATAGGGTACATTCCTTGTTACTTAAGTAAGATTGCTCTTTTTTTCTTTTTGCCAGTCCTACGGCTTGGACTCAGGGCCTAGACATTTTCATTGGACTCGCTCGCCCAAGGTGAGTGCTCTGCCTCTTGAGACACAGCGCCACTTCTAGCTTTTATTCTGAGTATGCGGTACCGGTGAATAGAACCTAGGTCTTCATGCATTCTAGGTGAGCACTCTACCATTAGGCTACACTCCCAGGCAGTGAGATTCCTCTTACAGTCATTGTATGTTCACAGAGTTTGATCTCACACACTGTAGGGCCCTGGTTGGCTGTGACCTGTGATCCTAAGTCCTGAGCCTCCTAAGTAGCTGAAATTAAGTTGTGAGCCAGCATGATGGCTTCCATTCTTTTGTCTACAAAAATATATGTAGTTATCTAAAATATATCTATAGCTGAAAAAAATGAATCTCTCCCAAACAAATCTTCAAAGAAACAACCATCCTATTAAAATGTGGGCTAAAGACTTAAAAGAGTATTCTCTGAAGAAAAAATTAAAATGGGCTTTAGCCACATGAAGAAATGCTCCATATCTCTAGCAATAAGGGAAATGAAAATCAAAACAACTTTGAGATTCCACCTGACTCCAGTCAGAATGGCCATTATCAAAAAATCTAATAAGAGATACTGGTGGGGAAGTGACCAGGGGGGATCACACCTACACTGTTGGTGTGAGTGTAAACTCGTTCAACCACTAGGGAAAGCAGTGTGGTGGTTACTCAAAAGACTGAACATAGAGCTCCCCTATGATCCAGCAAATCCACTACTTGGCATCTACCCAATTGTCCAGAAAAAGACATGCTAAATCCACTAGCACAATGATGCTCATTGCAGCACTATTTACCATAGCAAAGCTATGAAACCAACCCAGATGCCACTCAGTAGATGACTGAATCAAGAAGATGTGGTACTTATACACAATGGAATGCTATGCTGCCATCAGAAGGAAAGACATTGCCCCATTTGTAAGGAAATGGAAAGACTTGGAAAAATTCATATTAAGTGAAGCAAGCCAGACCCAAAGAAACATAAGCTCAATGGTTTCCTTCATTTGTAACAATTAGTTCACATCTAGGACTCTCCCAGCAGAGGATTACAATAACTCAAAACCCTAGGTATATAAGGTCATATAGGATGAGACTAAATGAAAGGATCTCTAGGATATGGGAACAAGAGCTATATCTTGTGTCCTCTTTGCTCTTAATCTTGTGTGATTTTTGTCCTTAAACTACTATGTAATTTCTCATCTCTTATTTTGCCCTTTCGTTAATGTCAGATTGTTACTGTATCTGATTTTTTCCCTGTCATATTGTATATATGTTTATTTGTTTATGTCAAATAGGAAAGGGGGGAAACAAGATGATTGGGAAGGGGAGGGGAGAGGGAACTGGGGACAAAAACATGTGGAGTGGAATAAATGTGTGAGAAGTAATGCAGTCCACTACCTGTAAATGTAATCGTAACCCCTCTATACATTACCCTGAAAATAAAAAAGAGACTATGAAAATATCTGTAGAAAATGAGGCTGGATGATGGAAACAACCAGATGCCCTACTACAAAAAATGTGATACACGCACACACACACACACACACACACACACACACACGCACACACACACACACACAATGGAATGATACATAGCCAACCGACAAGATAAAATAATGGCATTCTCGGGGAAATGGATGAAAAGGAAAAAAATCATATTAAGTGAAGTAAGCCAAACTCAAAGGAACATAGGCCCAAGAGTCTCCCTCATTTGTCAAATTCAGTAGAAACCTTGGGCTCTGCTACCAGAGATTTATAATAGAACAAAATCTAGAGACATCGTGACAAATAGTATGACACTAAAAGTAAGGACCTCCAAGATAAAGAAACAAAACTCATATAATGAGTGATTGTTGTCCTTAATGAACTATGTGATCTCTTATCTCTTTTGCTATCCCTTGGTTATATCATATTGTTACAATATTTCACCTTGTTTTCTGATATATTTCATATGTGCCTAATTGGTTATTTGAAATTGGATAGGGAAGGGGGGAAATGAACATGAGTGGGGGTAGGGGAAGGGAAATGGGGACCATATCATTACATGGGGTATCAAAGTTTGAGAAGTAATGCACCTTCTATCTGGTGAATATAATGTAACCCTTCTATAAATTACAATAAAAATAAATACATGAAAAGAAGATCTGCACAGAAAAAATAATAATGGCATTTTTGGGGTAGTGGATGAAATTAGAGTGAATCCTGTTGAGTGAGATAAGTCAAGACCAAGGAACAAAAGGTACATGGTATCCTTAATATATGGATATTAGTTTCAAACAGTAGTAGAGCGATGATTGAATAGTCGATACCCAAAGTTCTGGACATAATTTTGGAGATATAAACATAACTACATAGACATAAAAATCTAGGATAGACTATACACTCTATAGACATGTGTTTTATTATAGATTCATCTGTATCTTTGACATACAATGACTCAGCTTAACTTTTACTATATTCTAAAATCTATGTGCCAGTGATTGTATAGCGATTCCCTTCTTGAATACTTGTTGGTTAAACATGACATTTGAAATATGATGTAAAATTCAATGTTAATAAAGTTTTTTAAAAAGAGGCTAGAAGTAAATACCACTAATGTACTTGCTCTAAGTGGTACAGAAATTTTCTTAATGAATCAAGGGGTTTTATTACATCTTTATGCAATTATTTTAGTTCTGAGTGTTCTACACTCAATGATACTTCTGGAAAGATGATATAGCTGACTGTGTAGATGGTATGAAGACATACTGGCCTAAACGTAGAATAAAGCATTGGTAAGTGGCTGTTAGCTGTCCAAATTCTACTGGAATATGTGGAATGAATTTATTAAGCACAATGCAGGCTCTTAGTCAGATCAGGATCAAGATTATGTGGTTCCATCAGATGAATGAGGAAAGATCAGAAAAATCTACTAAGATATCCAGATATACTTTTGAAACTAAGGTATCTGGACTCCTTTTTTTTTTCTTTCTTGGTGGGGAGCTTGAACTTTGGACCTGGGCAAGGTCTCTTAGTTCTTTTTCCTCAAGGCTAATGATGTACCAGTTTTAGCCACAACTCCACTTAG
Organism: Megascapheus bottae; assembly: GCF_031878675.1. Classification (NCBI taxonomy): domain Eukaryota; kingdom Metazoa; phylum Chordata; class Mammalia; order Rodentia; family Geomyidae; genus Megascapheus; species Megascapheus bottae. The sequence continues at coordinate 741,909 of NW_028327356.1, read as the reverse complement.
TTTTTGGGTGGATAAGTGGAGAGTAGAATCTTACAGCTTTTTTTTGTTTTCGTTTTTTTGCTTGCAAAGGCTTTGATTCACCTTCTCCCTGGCTAGTAGAATGACAATTATGACCCTCCAGCGCCTGGCTATTGATTTTTTGAAAACTGGACTTTCTTCCAAATCACGTAACTGGTTCCTAGCAAAGTTTTGAAGCCTGACTTACATGTGACAGATTTTTGTCACTTGGAGACACTCTGTGCTGAACGTTAGTAATCTACCAGCTGAGTCACAGTGGCACTTCCAGTTTTTGTTTATGTGGTGCTGAGGAATGGAATCCAGGGTTTCATACATGCTAGGCAAGCTTCATTTTCAGCCCAAGTTTTTATGTTTTGTTTTTTCAGTGTTGTTGATTCTAAGGTACTGTATGATGTTCTTTCATTTTCTTTGCTTTTTACCTCTTTTCTTCTTTTTCCCTTTAGTTTTATTCTCTGTAGTCACTGTGTTGAATTCGTGTACCCTGTGTCTTGTACATAGGTTTAGGTGATTTGGGGAATGGAGAGGGTATAATAAAATGGTAAAAAAAAACAAAGAAAAAAGGGTGAACCAATTGAACAGTGATACTTGGAAGACACTAAACGGAAATGAACTGAACAATCTGGGTGGAGAGGGGGCTGAGGGTAGGAAAACAGAGAAAAAGGAGGGAGGGGATAGCAATTTTCTTAAGAAATGTGTTCATTACTTATGTAACCGTATGCCAACCATATATTGACTTAACAAAACAAATTAACTTAAAAAATAATTTAGCCGGGTATGGTGGCTCACACTTGTAAATGTAGCTACTCAAGAGTCTGGGATCCAAGGATAGCAGTTCAAAGTCAGCCTGGGCACTGAAGTCCATGTGACTCTTATCTCCAATTAACCACCAGAAACCCAGAAGTGGCCCTATGGCTCAAGGGATAGGGCAGTAGTCTTGAGCTGAAAAGCTCAGTGACAAGACCCAGGTGCAGAATTGCAGTCCCATGACTTGAATGATGAATGATACTAGCCAGGCTCTGTGCGCTCACACTTGGAATCCTATCTACAGAGAACCAGGTTTGAATCCAGCCCAAATTGCATGATATTCTTATTTACAGTTCATTACCAAATATCTGGAGTTGGAGCTGTGGATCAAGTGGTAGAACACTAGCCTGAAGCAAAAAAAAAATTTAAGGAGAGTTGCCAGGCCCTAGGTTCAAGTCCCAGGACTTGCATAAAACAAACAAAATGTGACGTTGAGTCCTCCATCATTTGGTGCTATAGTTCAATATTCTTGATATGCGTCTTAGAAATTAAGTCCCTAGCAAATACTCTCCCCTGAAATTCTGCTTCATAGCTGATTCATAGAATTTCAGCGTCATTACTATCACATTCCCGTTAGCATAGCAGTCTACTACTGAAAATTTGAACAAAACTTTTGAGTAATCCTAATAAATCTGTGTATCATCTGCACACACATCAAATCAGCAGCAGCTATGATCTACTATTATCTAAATGTCTTTAATCCCTTCTTGAGTTAATGAGGCTTAAAGAGTAAAAAATATGAAATAGTTATGAAACTAACAGTCACCATTCTTCTACCTAATATTGTAATATAAGTTTATAAATGCAAGGACTATTCTGAAGTGTGCAGAAGATAGATTCTAATTATAATATTCTCATGAAGTATAGTTTTTAAGAAACATGTTGCTTGCTTTTGGAAAGCAAAGGCAAGGAAAAATGATATAAGTAAGTTCCCTATTTATCAGAAGGAAAATACTATTGGGTTTAGATCAACTTTCATTCATTCCGTGCTGATCAAACAAATATTTGCAATTCCTGAGGCCAATCACTTCATTGTGATGCACAATCAGCCAGCTTAGATCAATCTTCCAAAAAAGGAAAGAAACAAATGAGAAGCACTTAAGGTTTCCAAAATGAACCAGGTGGTGGTGGCAGCTCACACTTGTAATTCTATCTTCTCAAGGCCTGAAATCCAAGGATCTGGATTCAGTCTGTCTAGGATGAAAATATTCCTGTCTGAAACATCATCTCTGTTATCACACCCCAGCTGATACACTCTGCTCAACAGGTTCCAAACACCAAAGTACATCTCCTATCTGAAATACTAGCAAACGTACTCACACATTATTTCCTCTTTGGGAGATAGTTGAAACATGTACCAGAAACATTTCCCTGGCTTCAGAGTGGAAGTGGAAATATACACTCACTGTAAGCCCATCTAGTAAATTACAGTCAATCATCTTTCCTCACATCTTGTTAGTTAAATTGAACAATGAGTGTTTGGATCAGAAGCGATGTGTATGAGCATACAGGTTGTAAAAGTACTGTAATCATAGCTACTCAAGATAAGCTGAGACCTGAGGATTCCAGTTCAAAATCAGCCATGCAATAAATTCCAAAAGATTTTTACCTCTAATTAACCAGCAAAAAACAGAGCGTTGAATTGTGCGTAAAATGCCACAGGCCTAAGCTTTGCATAAAAGGGGTAAGGGGTAGCGTTCAGGATGCCCACTCTCTCCACTCCTTTTTAACATCCTACTAGAATTCCTAGGCAGTGCAAAAATCAGACGGGTGGGGGTGTGGTTTTGGAGGGAAATGGGTACCAAGACATGTGAAAGGGTATCAATGTATGTGAATTAATGCACCTTCTATCTGGCAAATATCATGTATCCCTTTTACTAATTACAATAAAAATAATTTAAAAAAATAAAGTTGTAGTGTGTGGGGAGGATGATGGGCTCAAATACATTTCTTCTTAGAAATATACCTCATCTGGTTGCCCTGGATTTTCCTGGCCTTCTTCTTAGACAAAGGACTGTTATACTGGATTTGTGGCTTGGCAATGATCTAGCATGTACATCTTCGAGTAAGACATCCACAACTTCCATGCCTGAGACTCGAGTTTCCTGACCTTTGGCAATAGCACAGCAACATCTTTCTTCCTCCTGAGCCACAGGCCATGTGAGCTGGCTTGAGTTGGTTGTTAGTTACAGTGGCTTGGTTACCAGGGTTCCATATTCTGTTCCATTGTGAGGGAGGCACGGTCACCTTTCAGGGCCCAATCACCATAGATCCTTGCTCACAAAAGACCTCACCAAAGACATACTGGAGGCTGAATCTCTCCTCCAATCTCACAATATACATGTGGATGTAGTAAACATCACACCTTATTTGTCCAATCCCAATGTCTTCCACTAGGCCCAACTACCAGTCTGGTCTCAGGCTCAAGGAGCCTTTCTTAGGTAAGATCCAAACTTAAGGTCAATATTGCCCTCATCCTTTACAAAACATTTGCTTCACAGTGCCTTCTCTGCCTGCATTTTGCCCCTTGTCTAATTTTTTTTTCTTTTTGCTAGTCTTGGGACTTGACCTCAGAGTGTGACCATTGTTTTTGGACTTTCTTTGGGCTTTATCTGTCCCACCGAGCCACAGCACCACTTGCAGCGTTTTCTATGTATGTGGTAATGAGGAATCAAACGTGAGTCTTTTTGCGTGTTAGCCAAGGACTCTCCCACTAGGTCAAACACACAGGGCATCTTGCACATATTTTTGACGTCAATCTACTAGGATATTATTAGGTTTCTGTATCCTAATCAATTTTTTCCTGATGATTAGCTTTGCTGTCATGTGTAAAAATGCAAGAGGAAAAACACAGAAGAATCAGTGAATTTTAAAACAAAGCATTACACACATAGATAAGTGTTCATTCTTTGTAGGAGATAGGATATATTGACATGATGATGATGACTTTATAATTACTATGTCAGGGTTGAGAGTTTGGCATAGTGGTAGAGTGCTTGCCTAGCATCCATGAAGATCTGGGTTTGATTGCTCAGTATCACATAGATAGAAAATCTAGATGTGGCACTGTGGCTCAAGTGGCAGAGGGCTAGACTTGAGAAAACCCGAGGACAGTGCTCAGGCCCTGAATTCAAGCCCCAAGACTGGCAGAAAGATAAAGGAAAATAAAAATGCTTTTTACAAGCTAATTCACTCACAGCATTTGCTTCTGAAATCTTCGTTTCTGCATCTTGTGAAATACCTCTTTCCCTCAACGTAGACAAGTAAAACAGATCCATCCCATGGTTCACTGTGAAGCCACTATTGGGCTAAGAACTAGTCGTGCAGCAACACATAAGTTTTATTCTAATACTTTCCAAACTTTGTACTCAAATATGCTACCTACTTACCAAATTATGTCAGTTATCCTTATGCTATAACTTTTCTTCGTTACTACAATATTCTTACACTCCTACGTTAATCCTCTTGCACCTCCCCTGACCTCTCTCATTCTTTTATTCTATCTCTGGACCTCTGCTCGTCTTTAAACCCTTGTACTGCACGATGTACACTTGATGGCTGTTGAGCAATATTGTATATGTAGGTGGTTAATTATTCTCTAGGCTCAGAGGGACATAAGGATAATAGAGATTGGATTGAGAGGCTTATTGTTTTGGGTATAAATCGCTTATCAGTGGTTGTATTAGGCTGGTCTGTAAGTGCACAAAAAGAAAGAGTGATAATACCAATCAAAACTTGTGAACATCTAGTGTGTGCCAGCTACAGAGGTCTAGGTTGGTTATATCTGAAAAACTATAATCGTATTTAGTAGTAATCTTGCTCCCATTTTCAAATGGGCAGAACAAAAAACTCAAGAAAAATGTGAAATCAAGAAACAACATCCCCCACCCAATGTAAATAGACAATGGAACAGTCACTGGCAAACCTAGAGGAGAGTCTTCCAAGTGCTACACAAATGCAATTGATAAACATCATTAATGGAAAATGTGAAAATATAAAGAAAGAGATAATGCAGGAAGCCATAGCTGAACAAGAGGAAAGCAAAAACAAGGTGATAAGTGAAAAAGAAGAAGCCATAAAGGAGGCCATAATAGAGGTTTTTCAAAGAAAGATGGATGAATTCAAAGAATCCACAAAAAAAAACGTGACCAAACTCCAGCAAATGTCCAAAGAAAATAAAGCTACTGAGCTAACCACTCAAAAGGAAATCAAGGAGATAAAGAAATCCATACATGATCTAAAACAAGAGACGCAAGGCATAAAAAGTGAGCAATTAGAAGCAAGGGAGATGAAAAATAAAGTAGATAGCTTTGATAGCAAGTTAAACAATGCAGAGGAGAGAATTTCCGGGGCTGAAGATAATTTAGGTATTATAAAGAACAGAAAATGAGTCAATCTAAATCTAGGAAATATGAGAGAGCGCTTCAGGAGGTCCAAGATACAATTAGGAAGCCTAATTTAAGGCTAGTTGGTATTGAGGAGGGCGTGGAGAAAGAGGTCAATGGTATTGGAAATATACTTCAGGGAATCATCTCAGAGAATTTCCCAAATATCCAGAAGGGCAAGCCCATCCACATACGAGAAGCTTTTAGAACCCCAAACAGACCTGACCAGAAAAGAACATCCCACCGCCACATTGTGATCCGAACTGGATCAATAGAAATGAAAGGAAAGATCCTAAAGGCAGCCACGGAAAACGGATCAGTAACCTATAAAGGCAAACCAATCAGAATAACCAGAGATTTCTCAGCAGAGACCATGCAAGCCCGAAGTGACTGGAAGCATATATGTGATGCCCTTAAATCAAATAACTACCAACTAAGAATACTGTAGCCAGCTAAGCTCTCATTCATAACTGAGGGAACTATAAAAACATTCCATTCCAGGGAAAAGCTGCAACAATATGTCGAAACAAAACAAACACTACAGAGAATTCTCAAAGATGCTCTCTACATAGAAAACGAAAATAAATGCAATATAGGGAAAGAAATGGCACCTAAACAGCATACCATCTAAGGACCACAAGAACTGTCAAGACACAGGCCCTACTAAAAGCTTTTAAAAATGGTAGGAACTAATAAATATCTCTCAATCCTATCTCTCAATATCAACGGACTTAACTCTCCAATTAAAAGGCATAGGCTGTCGAGTTGGATCAAAAAGCAAGAGCCATCGTTCTGCTGTCTTCAAGAGACACATCTTACCCAAAAACAATCATCTTTTGAAAGTGAGAGGTTGGAATAAACTCTATCAAGCTAACTGCCACCATAAACAGGCTGGAGTTGCCATCCTCCTATCAGATACAATAGACTTCAAACTAAAATTAGTAAGAAAAGACAAAGAAGGTTACTACATACTACTAAAGGATCTTTTCTTCAGGAAGACATAACGATCCTAAATATTTACACACCCAATCCCGGAGCGCCAAACTTCATCAAGCAAACTTTACTTACACTGAAACCATACATAGATCGAAATACAGTGATTGTTGGTGAGTTTAACACACCACTCTCACCTATGGACACATCAACAAGGCAAAAACTCAACAAAAAAACTTTAGAACTGAACAACTATATAGACCAACTAGATCTAACAGACATCTGCAGAATAGTCCACACAGTAACAACACAATATACGTTTTTCTCAGTAGCACATGGAACATTTTCCAAAATAGACCAAATCTTAGGCCATAAAACAAACCTGGACAGATTCAGAAACTCTGAAATTATTCAATGCACACTCTCAGACCATAAAGGCATGAAATTGGAACTGAACACACATCTCCACCAACGAAAACCCTGTAACTCATGGAGACTGAACAACACATTGTTGAATCAAAAACAATGGGTAATCGAAGAAATCAGAACAGATATCCAACTGTTTATGAAATTTAACAATAAGGGGCACACAAATATCAACTCCTTAGGGACAAAACAAAGGCAGTACTCAGAGGAAAATTTATACCGCTGAGTACCTACAACCGCAAGTTGGAAAAATGGCAAACCAACTGGTTAATGTCTAACCTTAACCTCCTGGAAAAAGAGCAACAAACCAAGCCTAAACCCATCAGGAGAAAGCAAATTATTAAAATCAAAGCAGAATTAAATGATTTGGAATAAAAAAAACTGTAGAAAGAATCAACAAAACAAGGAGTTGGTTCTTTGAAAGAATTAACAAAATAGACAAACCCTCAGCAAATCTTACCAAAAAAAAGAAGAGAGCATATCGAAATAAACAAAATCGCAGATGAAAATGGTAATATCACGACAGAAATTACCAAGATCCAGAATATCATGTGTTTGTATCAGAAGCGATGTGTATGAGCATACATGTTGTAAAAGTACTGTAATCCTAGCTACTCAAGATAAGCTGAGAACTGAGGATTCCAGTTCAAAATCAGCCATGCAATAAATTCCATAAGATTTTTACCTCTAATTAACCAGCAAAAAACAGAGCGTTGAATTGTGCTTAAAATGCCACAGCCCCAAGCTTTGCATTAAAGTGCTAGGGGGTAGCATTCAGGATGCCCACTCCCTCCACTCCTTTTTAACATAGTACTAGAATTCCTAGGCAGTGCAATAAGGCAAGAAGCAAGCATAAAGGGGATCCAAGTAGGGAAAGATGAAATAAAAGTATCCCTCTTTGCCGATGACATGATTCTGTATTTAAAGAATCCTATAGACTCTAATCTCAAGCTCCTTGAGCTGATTCAAAGCTTTGGAAGGGTAGCAGGCCACAAAATCAACCCTCACAAATCAACTGCCTTAGTTTACGCCAACACTGAGAGGAACGAGGCAATAATCAGGAAAGAAATTCCCTTCACAGTAGCCTCAAAGAAAATAAAGTACCTAGAAATTAGCTTAACTAAGAATGTAAAGGACCATTTAGATGAAAACTTTAAAACCCTAAAAAAGGAAATTAAAGCAGAACTAAGGAAATGGAAAACCTCCCATGCTCCTGGATTGGAAGAATCAACATTGTGAAAATGACAATCTTGACAAGGGCTATCTACAAATTCAATGTAATACCAATCAACATCCCAATGTCATTCTTTAAAGAAATAGAAGAGGCAATTCAAAATTTCATATGGAATAATAAAAGACCCCGTATAGCAAAAATACTTCTTAGCAGAAAGAACAGCGCTGGAGGAATTTCAATTCCAAACTTAAGACTCTCTTTCAGAGCTATAATTCTCAAAACAGCTTGGTACTGGCACAAGAACAGGCCTGAAGAATCACAACAAATCAGAGAAAGGCAGGATAAGTGGGACTGCACTAAACTGCAGAGCTTTTGTATGGCAACGGATATAGCTAGTAAACTAATCAGGAAGCCTACAGAGTGGGAGAAGATCTTCACCAACCAAACAACGGAACAAGGCCTCATATCTAAAATATATCAACAACTCAAAAAATTGAATCACTCCAAAACTAACCTCCAAAGTAACACCCATCCCATTAAAAATGGGCCAAAGACTTAAGAGAGTCTTCTCTGAAGAAGAAACAAAAATGGCCTATAGACACATGAAGAAATGCTCAACATCTCTGGTCATAAAAGAAATGCAAATCAAAACAACTCTAAGATTCCACCTCACTCCAGTTAGAATGGCCAGGATCAGGAAAATGAATGAGAACAGATGCTGGAGGCGATGTGGCCAGGAGGGATCAGTACTACACTGTTGATGGGAGTGCAAACTCGTTCAACCACTATGAAAAGCAGTGCGGCAGTGCCTCAAAAGGCTAAACATAGAACTCCCCTATGACCCAGCAATTCCACTACTTGGCATTTACCCAACAATCCAGAAACAAGGGCATACTAAACCCACTAGCTCAACAATGTTCATTGCAGCACTATTCACCATAGCAAAGATATGGAACCAACCAAGATGTCCCTCAGTTGATGAGTGGATCAACAAGTTGCGGTATTTGTACACAATGGAATTCTAAGCTGCTGTCAGAAAGAATGACATCGCCCCATTTGTTAGGAAATGGAAAGACTTAGAACAAATCATATTAAGTGAAGTAAGCCAGACTCAAAGGAACTTAGGCTCAGTGGTTTCCCTCATTCATCATAATCAGTAGAAACCTTGGGCTCTACTAGAAGGGATTTGCAATAGAGCAAAAGACCATATATAAGGCCATATAATGTGAAGCTCATTGAAAGGACCTCCAGGATATTGAAACAAAAGCCACATAATGAATGATTTTTGTCCTTAATGTACTATGTTGTCTCTCATCTCGTTTGCTGTCCCTTGGTTATCCCATATTGGTATAGTATCTCACTTTGTTATCTGATATATTGAATTTATTTGTATTTGGATATTTGAAATTTGATAGGGAAGGGGGGAAAACCAAGACGGGTGGGGAGTGTGGGGTTGGAGGGAAATGGGTACCAAGACATGTAAAAGGGTATCAATGTATGTGAATTAATGCACCTTCTATCTGGCAAATACCATGTAACCCTTTTACTAATTACAATAAAAAAATGAAAAAAAAGAAAGTTGTAGTGTGTGGGGAGGATGATGGGGTCAAATACATTTCTTCTTAGAAATTTACCTCATCTGGTTGCCCTGGATTTTCCTGGCCTTCTTCTTAGAGAAAGTTCTGTTATACTGGATTTGTGGCTTGGCAATGATCTAGCATGTACATCTTTGAGTAAGACATCCACAACTTCCATGCCTGAGACTCGAGTTTCCTGAACTTTGGCAACAGCACAGCAACATCGTTCTTCCTCCTGAGCCACAGGCCAAGTGAGCTGGCTTGAGCTGGTTGTTAGTTACAGTGGCTTGGTTACCAGGGTTCCATATTCTGTTCCATTGTGAGGGAGGCAGGGTCACCTTTCAGGGCCCAATGGCCAAAGATCCTTGCTCACAAAAGACCCCACCAAAGACATACTGGAGGCTGAATCTCTCCTCCAATCTCACAATATACATGTGCATGTAGTATACAGCACACCTTACTTGTCCAATCCCAATGTCTTCCACTAGGCCCAACTACCAGTCTGGTCTCAGGCTCAAGGAGCCTTTCTTAGGTAAGATCCAAACTTAAGGGTCAATATTGCCCTCATCCTTTACAAAACATTTGCTTCACAGTGCCTTCTCTGCCTGCATTTTGCCCCTTGTCGAATTTTTTTTGTTTTTGCTAGTCTTGGGACTTGACCTCAGAGTGTGAACATTGTTCTTGGGCTTTCTTTAGGCTTTAGCTGTCCCACCGAGCCACAGCACCACTTGCAGCGTTTTCTATGTATGTGGTAATGAGGAATCAAACCTGAGGCTTACTGCTTGGTAGCCAAGGACTCTCCCACTAGGTCAAACACACAGGGCATCTTGCACATATTTTTGACATCAATCTACTAGGATATTATTAGGTTTCTGTATCCTAATCACTTTTTTCCTGATGATTAGCTTTGCTGTCATGTGTAAAAAATGCAAGAGGGAAAAACACAGAAGAATTAGTGAAATTAAAAAAAAAGCATTAGACACAGTTAAGTGTTCATTCTTTGTAGGAGAAAGGATATTTGGATATAATGTTGATGATGATGATGAATACTTTGTAATTACTATGTCAGGGTTGAGAGTTTGGCATAGTGGTAGAGTGCTTGCCTAGCATCCATGAAGATCTGGGTTTGATTGCTCAGTACCACATAGATAGAAAATCTAGATGTGGCACTGTGGCTCTATTGGCAGAGGGATAGACTTGAGAAAACCCGAGGACAGTGCTCAGGCCCTGAATTCAAGCCCCAAGACTGGCAGAAAGATAAAAGAAAATAAAAATGCTTTTTACGAGCTAATTCACTCACAGCATTTGCTTCTGAAATCTTCGCTTCTGCATCTTGTGAAATACCCCTTTCCCTCAAAGTAGACAAGAAAAACAGATCCATCCCATGGTCCACTGTGAGGCCACTGGTTGGGCTTAGAGCTAGTCGTGCAGCAACACATAAGTTTTATTCTAATACTTTCCAAACTTTGTACTCAAATATGCTACCTACTTACCAAATTATGTCAGTTATCCTTATGCTATAACTTTTCTTCATTACTACAATATTCTTACACTCCTACGTTAATCCTCTTGCACCTCCCCTGACCTCTCTCATTCTTTTTTTCTATCTCTGGACCTCTGCTCGTCTTTCAACCCTTCTACTGCACGGATCTACACTTGATGGCTGTTGAGCAATATTGTATATGTAGGTGGTTAATTATTCTCTAGGCTCAGAGGGACTTAAAGACAATAGAGATTGGATTGAGAGGCTTATTGTTTTGGGTATAAATCGCTTATCAGTGGTTGTATTAGGCTGGTCTGTAAGTGCAAAAAAGAAAGAGTGATAATACCAATCAAAACTTGTGAACATCTAGTGTCTGCCAGCTACAGAGGTCTAGGTTGGTTATATCTGAAAAACTATAATCGTATTTAGTAGTAATCTTGCTCCCATTTTCAAATGGGCAGAACAAGAAACTCAAGAAAAATGTCAAATCAAGAAACAACATCCCCCACCCAATGTAAACAGACAATGGAACAGTCACTGGCAAACCTAGAGGAGAGTCTTCCAATTGCTACACAAATGCAATTGATAAACATCATTAATGGAAAATGTGAAAATATAAAGAAAGAGATAATGGAGGAAGCCATACCTGAACAAGAGGAAAGCAAAAACAAGGTGATAAGTGAAAAAGAAGAAGCCATAAAGGAGGCCATAATAAAGGTTTTTCAAAGAAAGATGGATGAATTCAAAGAATCCACAAATAAAAACGTGACCAAACTCCAGCAAATGTCCAAAGAAAATAAAGCTACTGAGCTAACCACTCAAAAGGAAATCAAGGAGATAAAGAAATCCATACATGATCTAAAACAAGGGATGCAAGGCATCAAAAGTGAGCAATTAGAAGCAAGGGAGATGAAAAATAAAGTAGATAGCTTTGATAGCAGGTTAGACATTGCAGAGGAGAGAATTTCCGTGGCTGAAGATAATTTAGGTATTATAAAGAACAGAAAATGAGTCAATCCAAATCTAGGAAATATGAGAGAGCGCTTCAGGAGGTCCAAGATACAATTAGGAAGCCTAATTTAAGGCTAGTTGGTATTGAGGAGGGCGTGGAGAAAGAGGTCAATGGTATTGGAAATATACTTCAGGGAATCATCTCAGAGAATTTCCCAAATATCCAGAAGGGCAAGCCCATCCACATACGAGAAGCTTTTAGAACCCCAAACAGACCTGACCAGAAAAGAACATCCCACCGCCACATTGTGATCCGAACTGGATCAATAGACACGAAAGGAAAGATCCTAAAGGCAGCCAGGGAAAAGGGATCAGTAACCTACAAAGGCAAACCAATCAGAATAACCCCAGATTTCTCAGCAGAGACCATGCCAGCGCGAAGTGACTGGAAGCATATATGTCATGCCCTTAAATCAAATAACTACCAACCAAGAATACTATAGCCTGCTAAGCTCTCATTCATAACTGAGGGAAAAATCAAAACATTCCATTCCAGGGAAAAGCTGCAACAATATGTCGAAACAAAACCAACACTACAGAGAATTCTCAAAGATGCTCTCTACATAGAAAACCAAAATAAATGCAATATAGGGAAAGAAATGGCACCTAAACAGCATACCATCTAAGGACCACAAGAACTGTCAAGACACAGGCCCTACTAAAAGCTTTTAAAAATGGTAGGAACTAATAAATATCTCTCAATCCTAACTCTCAATATCAATGGACTTAACTCTCCAATTAAACGGCATAGGTTGTCTAGTTGGATCAAAAAGCAAGAGCCATCACTCTGCTGACTTCAAGAGACACATCTTACCCAAAAACAATCATCTTTTGAAAGTGAGAGGTTGGTATAAACTCTATCAAGCTAACTGCCCCCATAAACAGGCTAGAGTTGCCATCCTCATATCAGATACAATAGACTTCAAACTAAAATTAGTAAGAAAAGACAAAGAAGGTTACTACATACTACTAAAGGGATCTTTCCTCCCGGAAGACATAACAATCCGAAATATTTACACACCCAATCCCGGAGCTCCAAACTTCATCAAGCAAACTTTACACTGAAACCATACATAGATCGAAATACAGTGATTGTTGGTGAGTTTAACACACCACACTCACCTATGGACAGATCAACAAGGCAAAAACTCAACAGAGAAACCTTAGAACTGAACAACTATATAGACCAACTAGATCTAACAGACATCTGCAGAATATTCCACCCAGTAACACCACAATATACGTTTTTCTCAGCAGCACATGGAACATTTTCCAAAATAGACCACATCTTAGGCCATAAAGCAAACCTGGACAGATTCAGAAACACTGAAATTATTCCATGCACACTCTCAGACCATAAAGGCATCAAATTGGAGCTGAACACACATCTCCACCAAAGAAAACCCTGTAACTCATGGAGACTGAACAACACATTGTTGAATCAAAAACAATGGGTAATCGAAGAAATCAGAACAGATATCCAACTGTATATGAAATTTAACAATAAGGAGCACACAAATATCAACACCTTAGGGACACAACAAAGGCAGTACTCAGAGGAAAATTTATAGCGCTGAGTGCCTACAACAGCAAGTTGGAAAAATGGCAAACCAACTAGTTAATGTCTCACCTTAACCTCCTGGAAAAAGAGCAACAAACCAACCCTAAACCCATTAGGAGAAAGCAAATTATTAAAATCAAAGCAGAATTAAATGATTTGGAATAAAAAAACTATAGAAAGCATCAACAAAACAAGGAGTTGGTTCTTGAAAGAATTAACAAAATTGACAAGCCCTTAGCAAATCTTACCAAAAAAAGAAGAGAGCATATCGAAATAAACAAAATCGCAGATGAAAATGGTAATATCACGACAGAAATTACCAAGATCCAGAATATCATGAGGGAATACTTCTCAAACGTTTACAAAAGCAAATTTGAGAATCTAGAAGAAATGGATGAATTCCTAGACAATATTAACATACACACACTGAACCAAGAAGAGCTAACCCAACTCAACAGGCCTATTTCAAGCTCTGAAATAGAAATGGAAATTAGACAACTTCCACTTAAAAAGAGCCCAGGGCCAGATGGATTCACAGCTGAATTCTATAAGGTCTTCAAAGCAGAGCTCACACCAATACTCCTCAAGCTCTTCAACGAAATTGAAAATGAAGGTTCTTTACTAAACTGATTCTGTGAAGCCAGCATATCCCTCATCCCCAAACCAGACAGAGATTCATCAAAGAAAGAGATCTATAGACCCATTTCTTTGATGAACATCGATGCAAAACTTCTCAACAAAATACTGGCCAACCGTCTACAACAACTCATCAAAAAAATTATACACTGTGATCAAACTGGATTCATCACAGGGAGGCAAAGCTGGTTCAACATACACAAATCAATTAATATAATTCAACACATCAACAGGAGCAGGGATAAAATCACATGATTGTCTCAATAGATGCGGAAAAGGCATTTGACAAGATCCAAAACCCCTTTATGTTAAAAGATGTGGAGAAACTAGGAATCCATGGAACATTTCTCAATGTAATAAAGGCTGTGTATGAGAAACCCACGGCTAGTATTATACTTAATGGTGAAAATCTAAAGCCATTCCCTTTAAATCAGGAACGAGACAAGGATGCCCACTCTCTCCACTCCTTTTTAACATAGTACTAGAATTCCTAGGCAGTGCAATAAGGCAAGAAGCAAGCATAAAGGGGATCCAAGTAGGGAAAGAGGAAATAAAACTATCCCTCTTTGCAGATGACATGATTCTGTATTTAAAGAATCCTATAGACTCTACTCCCAAGCTCCTTGAGCTGATTCAAAGCTTTGGAATTGTAGCAGGACATAAAATCAACCCTCACAAATCAACTGCCTTACTTTACGCCAACACTGAGAGGAACGAGGCAATAATCAGGAAAGAAAATCCTTTCACAATAGCCTCAAAGAAAATAAAGTACCTAGCAAATAGCTTAACTAAGAATGTAAAGGACCGTTTAGATGAAAAGTTTAAAACCCTAAAAAAGGAAATTAAAGCAGAACTAAGGAAATGGAAAAACCTCCCATGCTCCTGGATTGGAAGAATCAACATTGTGAAAATGACAATCTTGCCAAGGGCTATCTACAATTTCAATGTAATACCCATCAACATCCCAATGTCATTCTTTAAAGACATAGAAGAGGCAATTCAAATTTCATATGGAATATTAAAAGACCCCGTATAGCAAAAACACTTCTTAGCAGAAAGAACAGCGCTGGAGGAATTTCAATTCCAAACTTAAGGCTCTATTACAGAGCTATAATTCTCAAAACAGCTTGGTACTGGCACAAGGACAGGCCTGAAGTCCAATGGAGTAGAACTGCGGACCCAGATATTAAACCACAGACCTATGGCCACCTAATCTTTGACCAGGGAGCCAAAAAAATAGAATGGAAGAAAGATAGCCTCTTCAACAAGTTGTGCTGGCAGAACTGGTTAAACACCTGCAGAAAACTAAAGTTGGATCCTTCTTTGTCACCTTGCACTAGAATTAACTCCAAATGGATCAAAGACGTGGAGGTAAAAGCTGACACACTGAAAAGTTTACAGGAAGGAATAGGAGATACACTAGGCCTCCTTGGTACAGGTCGAAACTTTCTTAATAAGGACCAAGAATCACAACAAATCAGAGAAAGGCTGGATAAGTGAGACTGCATTAAACTGCAGAGCTTTTGTATGGCAACGGGTATAGCTAGTAAACTAATCAGGAAGCCTACAGAGTGGGAGAAGATCTTCACCAACCAAACAACGGAACAAGGCCTCATATCTAAAATATATCAACAACTCAAAAAATTGAATCACTCCAAAACTAACCTCCAAAGTAACACCCATCCCATTACAAAATGGGCCAAGACTTAAAGAGAGTCTTCTCTGAAGAAGAAACAAAAATGGCCTATAGACTCATGAAGAAATGCTCCACATCTCTGGTCATAAAAGAAATGCAAATCAAAACAAGTCTAAGATTCCACCTAACTCCAGTTAGAATGGCCAGGATCAGGAAAACGAATGACAACAGATGCTGGAGGGGAAGTGGTCAGGAGGGATCACTACTACACTGTTGGTGGGAGTGAAAACTTTTTCAACCACTATGGAATGCAGTGCGGCAGTGCCTCAAAACACTAAACATACAACTCCCCTATGACCCAGCAATTTCAGTACTTGGCATTTACCCAACAATCCAGAAACAAGGGCATACTAACCCACTAGCACAACAATGTTCATTGCAGCACTATTCACCATAGCAAAGATATGGAACCAACCCAGATGTCCCTCAGTTGATGAGTGGATCAACAAGTTGTGGTATTTGTACACAATGGAATTCTATGCTGCTGTCAGAAAGAATGACATCGCCCCATTTGTTAGGAAATGGAAAGACTTAGAACAAATCATATTAAGTGAAGTAAGCCAGACTCAAAGGAACTTAGGCTCAGTGGTTTCCCTCATTCGTCATAATCAGTAGAAACCTTGGGCTCTACTAGCAGAGATTGTCAATAGAGCAAAAGGCCATATATAAGGCCATATAATGTGAAGCTAATTGAAAGGACCTCCGGGATATTGACACAAAAGCCATATAATGAATGATTGTTGTCCTTAATGTACTATGTTGTCTCTCATCTCGTTTGCTGTCCCTTGGTTATCCCATATTGGTATAGTATCTCACTTTGTTATCTGATATATTGAATTTATTTGTATTTGGATATTTGAAATTTGATAGGGAAGGGGGGAAAACCAAGACGGGTGTGGGGTGTGGGGTTGGAGGGAAATGGGTACCAAGACATGTGAAAGGGTATCAATGTATGTGAATTAATGCACCTTCTATCTGGCAAATATCATCTAACCCTTTTACTAATTACAATAAAAAAATGAAAAAAAAAGAAAGTTGTAGTGTGTGGGGAGGATGATGGGGTCAAATACATTTCTTCTTAGAAATTTACCTCATCTGGTTGCCCTGGATTTTCCTGGCCTTCTTCTTAGAGAAAGTTCTGTTATACTGGATTTGTGGCTTGGCAATGATCTAGCATGTACATCTTCGAGTAAGACATCCACAACTTCCATGCCTGAGACTCGAGTTTCCTGACCTTTGGCAACAGCACAGCAACATCTTTCTTCCTCCTGAGCCACAGGCCAAGTGAGCTGGCTTGAGCTGGTTGTTAGTTACAGTGGCTTGGTTACCAGGGTTCCATACTCTGTTCCATTGTGAGGGAGGCAGGGTCACCTTTCAGGGCCCAACGACCAAAGATCCTTGCTCACAAAAGACCTCACCAAAGACATACTGGAGGCTGAATCTCTCCTCCAATCTCACAATACACATGTGGATGTAGTAAACATCACACCTTATTTGTCCAATCCCAATGCCTTCCACTAGGCCCAACTACCAGTCTGGTCTCAGGCTCAAGGAGCCTTTCTTAGGTAAGATCCAAACTTAAGGGTCAATATTGCCCTCATCCTTTACAAAACATTTGCTTCACAGTGCCTTCTCTGCCTGCATTTTGTCCCTTATCGAATTTTTTTTTGTTTTTGCTAGTCTTGGGACTTGACCTCAGAGTGTGAACATTGTTCTTGGGCTTTCTTTATGCTTTAGCTGTCCCACCGAGCCACAGCACCACTTGCAGCGTTTTCTATGTATGTGGTAATGAGGAATCAAACCTGAGGTTTACTGCTTGGTAGCCAAGGACTCTCCCACTAGGTCAAACACACAGGGCATCTTGCACATATTTTTGACGTCAATCTACTAGGATATTATTAGGTTTCTGTATCCTAATCAATTTTTTCCTGATGATTAGCTTTGCTGTCATGTGTAAAAAATGCAAGAGGGAAAAACACAGAAGAATTAGTGAAATTAAAAAAAGCATTAGACACAGTTAAGTGTTCATTCTTTGTAGGAGAAAGGATATTTGGATATGATGATGATGATGATGACTTTATAATTACTATGTCAGGGTTGAGAGTTTGGCATAGTGGTAGAGTGCTTGCCTAGCATCCATGAAGATCTGGGTTTGATTGCTCAGTACCACATAGATAGAAAATCTAGATGTGGCACTGTGGCTCAAGTGGCAGAAGGCTAGACTTGATAAAACCCGAGGACAGTGCTCAGGCCCTGAATTCAAGCCCCAAGACTGGCAGAAAGATAAAAGAAAATAAAAATGCTTTTTACAAGCTAATTCACTCACAGCATTTGCTTCTGAAATCTTCGCTTCTGCATCTTGTGAAATACCCCTTTCCCTCAACGTAGACAAAAAAACAGATCCATCCCATGGTCCACTGTGAGGCCACTGGTTGGGCTTAGAGCTAGTCGTGCAGCAACCCATATGTTTTATTCTAATACTTTCCAAACTTTGTACTCAAATATGCTACCTACTTACCAACTTAGGTCAGTTATCCTTATGCTATAACTTTTCTTCATTACTACAATATTCTTACACTCCTACGTTAATCCTCTTGCACCTCCCCTGACCTCTCTCATTCTTTTTTTCTATCTCTGGACCTCTGCTCGTCTTTCAACCCTTCTACTGCACGGATCTACACTTGATGGCTGTTGAGCAATATTGTATATGTAGGTGGTTAATTATTCTCTAGGCTCAGAGGGACTTAAAGACAATAGAGATTGGATTGAGAGGCTTATTGTTTTGGGTATAAGTCGCTTATCAGTGGTTGTATTAGGCTGGTCTGTAAGTGCAAAAAAGAAAGAGTGATAATACCAATCAAAACTTGTGAACATCTAGTGTCTGCCAGCTACAGAGGTCTAGGTTGGTTATATCTGAAAAACTATAATCGTATTTAGTAGTAATCTTGCTCCCATTTTCAAATGGGCAGAACAAGAAACTCAAGAAAAATGTCAAATCAAGAAACAACATCCCCCACCCAATGTAAACAGACAATGGAACAGTCACTGGCAAACCTAGAGGAGAGTCTTCCAATTGCTACACAAATGCAATTGATAAACATCATTAATGAAAAATGTGAAAATATAAAGAAAGAGATAATGGAGGAAGCCATACCTGAACAAGAGGAAAGCAAAAACAAGGTGATAAGTGAAAAAGAAGAAGTCATAAAGGAGGCCATAATACAGGTTTTTCAAAGAAAGATGGATGAATTCAAAGAATCCACAAATAAAAACGTGACCAAACTCCAGCAAATGTCCAAAGAAAATAAAGCTACTGAGCTAACCACTCAAAAGGAAATCAAGGAGATAAAGAAATCCATACATGATCTAAAACAAGGGAAGCAAGGCATCAAAAGTGAGCAATTAGAAGCAAGGGAGATGAAAAATAAAGTAGATAGCTTTGATAGCAGGTTAGACATTGCAGAGGAGAGAATTTCCGTGGCTGAAGATAATTTAGGAATTATAAAGAACAGAAAATGAGTCAATCTAAATCTAGGAAATATGAGAGAGCGCTTCAGGAGGTCCAAGATACAATTAGGAAGCCTAATTTAAGGCTAGTTGGTATTGAGGAGGGCGTGGAGAAAGAGGTCAATGGTATTGGAAATATACTTCAGAGAATCATCTCAGAGAATTTCCCAAATATCCAGAAGGGCAGGCCCATCTAGATACGAGAAGCTTTTAGAAGCCCAAACAGACCTGACCAGAAAAGAACATCCCACCGCCACATTGTGATCCGAACTGGATCAATAGACACGAAAGGAAAGATCCTAAAGGCAGCCAGGGAAAAGGGATCAGTAACCTACAAAGGCAAACCAATCAGAATAACTCCAGATTTCTCAGCAGAGACAATGCAAGCACGAAGTGACTGGAAGCATATATGTCATGCCCTTAAATCAAATAACTACCAACCAAGAATACTGTAGCCAGCTAAGCTCTCATTCATAACTGAGGGAAAAATCAAAACATTCCATTCCAGGGAAAAGCTGCAACAATATGTCGAAACAAAACCAACACTACAGAGAATTCTCAAAGATGCTCTCTACATAGAAAACCAAAATAAATGCAATATAGGGAAAGAAATGGCACCTAAACAGCATACCATCTAAGGACCACAAGAACTGTCAAGACACAGGCCCTACTAAAAGCTTTTAAAAATGGTAGGAACTAATAAATATCTCTCAATCCTAACTCTCAATATCAATGGACTTAACTCTCCAATTAAACGGCATAGGTTGTCTAGTTGGATCAAAAAGCAAGAGCCATCACTCTGCTGACTTCAAGAGACACATCTTACCCAAAAACAATCATCTTTTGAAAGTGAGAGGTTGGAATAAACTCTATCAAGCTAACTGCCCCCATAAACAGGCTAGAGTTGCCATCCTCATATCAGATACAATAGACTTCAAACTAAAATTAGTAAGAAAAGACAAAGAAGGTTACTACATACTACTAAAGGGATCTTTCCTCCCGGAAGACATAACAATCCGAAATATTTACACACCCAATCCCGGAGCTCCAAACTTCATCAAGCAAACTTTACTTACACTGAAACCATACATAGATCGAAATACAGTGATTGTTGGTGAGTTTAACACACCACTCTCACCTATGGACAGATCAACAAGGCAAAAACTCAACAGAGAAACCTTAGAACTGAACAACTATATAGACCAACTAGATCTAACAGACATCTGCAGAATATTCCACCCAGTAACACCACAATATACGTTTTTCTCAGCAGCACATGGAACATTTTCCAAAATAGACCACATCTTAGGCCATAAAGCAAACCTGGACAGATTCAGAAACACTGAAATTATTCCATGCACACTCTCAGACCATAAAGGCATCAAATTGGAGCTGAACACACATCTCCACCAAAGAAAACCCTGTAACTCATGGAGACTGAACCACACATTGTTGAATCAAAAACAATGGGTAATCGAAGAGATCAGAACAGATATCCATCTGTTTATGAAATTTAACAATAAGGAGCACACAAATATCAACTCCTTAGGGACACAACAAAGGCAGGACTCTGAGGAAAATTTATAGCACTGAGTGCCTACAACAGCAAGTTGGAAAAATGGCAAACCAACTGGTTAATGTCTAACCTTAACCTCCTGGAAAAAGAGCAACAAACCAACCCTAACCCATTAGGAGAAAGCAAATTATTAAAATCAAAGCAGAATTAAATGATTTGGAATAAAAAAACTATAGAAAGAATCAACAAAACAAGGAGTTGGTTATTGAAAGAATTAACAAAATTGACAAGCCCTTAGCAAATCTTACCAAAAAAACAAGAGAGCATATCGAAATAAACAAAATCGCAGATGAAAATGGTAATATCACGACAGAAATTACCAAGATCCAGAATATCATGAGGGAATACTTCTCAAACGTTTACAAAAACAAATTTGAGAATCTAGAAGAAATGGATGAATTCCTAGACAATATTAACATACACACACTAAACCAAGAAGAGCTAACCCAACTCAACAGACCTATTTCAAGCTCTGAAATAGAAATGGAAATTAGACAACTTCCACTTAAAAAGAGCCCAGGGCCAGATGGATTCACAGCTGAATTCTATAAGGTCTTCAAAGCAGAGCTCACACCAATACTCCTCAAGCTCTTCAACGAAATTGAAAATGAAGGTTCTTTACTAAACTGATTCTGTGAAGCCAGCATATCCCTCATCCCCAAACCAGACAGAGATTCATCAAAGAAAGAGATCTATAGACCCATTTCTTTGATGAACATCGATGCAAAACTTCTCAACAAAATACTGGCCAACCGTCTACAACAACTCATCAAAAAAAATATACACTATGATCAAACTGGATTCATCACAGGGAGGCAAAGCTGGTTCAACATACACAAATCAATTAATATAATTCAACACATCAACAGGAGCAGGGATAAAATCACATGATTGTCTCAATAGATGCGGAAAAGGCATTTGACAAGATCCAAAACCCCTTTATGTAAAAAGATGTGGAGAAACTAGGAATCCATGGAACATTTCTCAATGTAATAAAGGCTGTGTATGAGAAACCCACTGCTAGTATTATACTTAATGGTGAAAATCTAAAGCCATTCCCTCAAAAATCAGGAACGAGACAAGGATGCCCACACTCTTCACTCCTATTTAACATAGTACTAGAATTCCTAGGGAGTGCAATAAGGCAAGAAGCAAGCATAAAGGGGATCCAAGTAGGGAAAGAGGAAATAACACTATTCCTCTTTGCAGATGACATGATTCTGTATTTAAAGAATCCTATAGACTCTACTCCCAAGTTCCTTGAGCTCATTCAAACTTTGGAAGGGTACCAGGCCATAAAATCAACCCTCACAAATCAACTGCCTTACTTTACGCCAACACTGAGAGGAACGAGGCAATAATAAGGAAAGAAAATACTTTCACAATAGCCTCAAAGAAAATAAAGTACCTAGCAATTAGCTTAACTAAGAATGTAAAGGACCGTTTAGATGAAAATTTTAAAACCATAAGAAAGGAAATTAAACCAGAACTAAGGAAATGGAAAAACCTCCCATGCTCCTGGATTGGAAGAATCAACATTGTGAAAATGACAATCTTGCCAAGGGCTATCTACAAATTCAATGTAATACCCATCAACATACCAATGTCATTCTTTAAAGACATAGAAGAGGCAATTCAAAATTTCATATGGAATAATAAAAGACCCCGTATAGCAAAAACACTTCTTAGCAGAAAGAACAGCGCTGGAGGAATTTCAATTCCAAACTTAAGGCTCTATTACAGAGCTATAATTCTCAAAACAGCTTGGTACTGGCACAAGAACAGGCCTGAAGTCCAATGGAGTAGAACTGCGGATGCAGACATTAAACCACAGACCTATGGCCACCTAATCTTTGACCAGGGAGCCAAAAAAATAGAATGGAAGAAAGATAGCCTCTTCAACAAGTTGTGCTGGCAGAACTGGTTAAACACCTGCAGAAAACTAAAGTTGGATTCTTCTTTGTCACCTTGCACTAGAATTAACTCCAAATGGATCAAAGACGTGGAGGTAAAAGCTGACACACTGAAAAGTTTACAGGAAGGAATAGGAGATACACTAGGCCTCCTTGGCACAGGTGGAAACTTTCTTAATAAGGACCAAGAATCACAACAAATCAGAGAAAGGCTGGATAAGTGGGACTGCATTAAACTGCAGAGCTTTTGTATGGCAACGGATATAGCTAGTAAACTAATCAGGAAGCCTACAGAGTGGGAGAAGATCTTCACCAACCAAACAACGGAACAAGGCCTCATATCTAAAATATATCAACAACTCAAAAAATTGAATCACTCCAAAACTAACCTCCAAAGTAACACCCATCCCATTAAAAATGGGCCAAAGACTTAAAGAGAGTCTTCTCTGAAGAAGAAACAAAAATGGCCTATAGACTCATGAAGAAATATACAACATCTCTGGTCATAAAAGAAATGCAAATCAAAACAAGTCTAAGATTCCACCTAACTCCAGTTAGAATGGCCAGGATCAGAAAAACGAATGACAACAGATGCTGGAGGGGATGTGGCCAGGAGGGATCACTACTACACTGTTGGTGGGAGTGCAAACTCGTTCAACCACTATGAAAAGCAGTGCGGCAGTGCCTCAAAAGGCTAAACATACAACTCCCCTATGACCCAGCAATTCCACTACTTGGCATTTACCCAACAATCCAGAAATAAGGCATACTAAACCCACTAGCACAACAATGTTCATTGCAGCACTATTCACCATAGCAAAGATATGGAACCAACCCAGATGTCCCTCAGCTGATGAGTGGATCAACAAGTTGTGGTATTTGTACACAATGGAATTCTATGCTGCTGTCAGAAAGAATGACATCGCCCCATTTGTTAGGAAATGGAAAGACTTAGAACAAATCATATTAAGTGAATTAAGCCAGACTCAAAGGAACTTAGGCTCAGTGGTTTCCCTCATTCATCATACTCAGTAGAAACCTTGGGATCTACTAGCAGAGATTTGCAATAGAGCAAAAGGCCATATATAAGGCCATATAATGTGAAGCTAATTGAAAGGACCTCTAGGATATTGAAACAAAAGACATATAATGAATGATTGTTGTCCTTAATGTACTATGTTGTCTCTCATCTCGTTTGCTGTCCCTTAGTTATCCCATATTGGTATAGTATCTCACTTTGTTATCTGATATATTGAATTTATTTGTATTTGGATATTTGAAATTTGATAGGGAAGGGGGGAAAACCAAGACGGGTGTGGGGTGTGGGGTTGGAGGGAAATGGGTACCAAGACATGTGAAAGGGTATCAATGTATGTGAATTAATGCACCTTCTATCTGGCAAATATCATCTAACCCTTTTACTAATTACAATAAAAAAATGAAAAAAAAGAAAGTTGTAGTGTGTGGGGAGGATGATGGGGTCAAATACTTTTCTTCATAGAAATTTACCTCATCTGGTTGCCCTGGATTTTCCTGGCCTTCTTCTTAGAGAAAGTTCTGTTATACTGGATTTGTGGCTTGGCAATGATCTAGCATGTACATCTTCGAGTAAGACATCCACAACTTCCATGCCTGAGACTCGAGTTTCCTGACCTTTGGCAACAGCACAGCAACATCTTTCTTCCTCCTCAGCCACAGGCCAAGTGAGCTGGCTTGAGCTGGTTGTTAGTTACAGTGGCTTGGTTACCAGGGTTCCATATTCTGTTCCATTGTGAGGGAGGCAGGGTCACCTTTCAGGGCCCAATGAACAAAGATCCTTGCTCACAAAAGATCTCACTAAAGACATACTGGAGGCTGAATCTCTCCTCCAATCTCACAATATACATGTGCATGTAGTATACAGCACACCTTATTTGTCCAATCCCAATGTCTTCCACTAGTCCCAACTAACAGTCTGGTCTCAGGCTCAAGGAGCCTTTCTTAGGTAAGATCCAAACTTAAGGGTCAATATTGCCCTCATCCTTTACAAAACATTTGCTTCACAGTGCCTTCGCTGCCTGCATTTTGCCCCTTGTCGAATTTTTTTTTGTTTTTGCTAGTCTTGGGACTTGACCTCAGAGTGTGAACATTGTTCTTGGGCTTTCTTTAGGCTTTAGCTGTCCCACCGAGCCACAGCACCACTTGCAGCGTTTTCTATGTATGTGGTAATGAGGAATCAAACCTGAGGCTTATTGCTTGGTAGCCAAGTACTCTACCACTAGGTGAAACACACAGGGCATCTTGCACATATTTTTGACATCAATGTACTAGGATATTATTAGGGTTCTGTATCCTAATCAATTTTTTCCTGATGATTAGCTTTGCTGTCATGTGTAAAAAATGCAAGAGGGAAAAACACAGAAGAATTAGTGAAATTAAAAAAAAGCATTAGACACAGTTAAGTGTTCATTCTTTGTAGGAGGAAGGATATTTGGATATGATGATGATGATGATGACTTTATAATTACTATGTCAGGGTTGAGAGTTTGGCATAGTGGTAGAGTGCTTGCCTAGCATCCATGAAGATCTGGGTTTGATTGCTCAGTATCACATAGATAGAAAATCTAGATGTGGCACTGTGGCTCAAGTGGCAGAGGGATAGACTTGAGAAAACCCGAGGACAGTGCTCAGGCCCTGAATTCAAGCCCCAAGACTGGCAGAAAGATAAAAGAAAATAAAAATGCTTTTTACCAGCTAATTCACTCACAGCATTTGCTTCAGAAATCTTCGCTTCTGCATCTTGTGAAATACACCTTTCCCTCAATGTAGACAAGAAAAACAGGTCCATCCCATGGTCCACTGTGAGGCCACTGGTTGGGCTAAGAGCTAGTCGTGCAGCAACACATAAGTTTTATTCTAATACTTTCCAAACTTTGTACTCAAATATGCTACCTACTTACCAACTTAGGTCACTTATCCTTATGCTATACCTTTTCTTCATTACTACAATATTCTTACACTCCTACGTTAATCCTCTTGCACCTCCCCTGACCTCTCTCATACTTTTTTTCTATCTCTGGACCTCTGCTCGTCTTTCAACCCTTCTACTGCACGGATCTACACTTGATGGCTGTTGAGCAATATTGTATATGTAGGTGGTTAATTATTCTCTAGGCTCAGAGGGACTTAAAGACAATAGAGATTGGATTGAGAGGCTTATAGTTTTGGGTATAAATCGCTTATCAGTGGTTGTATTAGACTGGTCTGTAAGTGCACAAAAAGAAAGAGTG
Organism: Megascapheus bottae; assembly: GCF_031878675.1. Classification (NCBI taxonomy): domain Eukaryota; kingdom Metazoa; phylum Chordata; class Mammalia; order Rodentia; family Geomyidae; genus Megascapheus; species Megascapheus bottae. The sequence goes on along the minus strand of NW_028327356.1, from coordinate 715,940 downwards.
ATAATACCAATCAAAACTTGTGAACATCTAGTGTCTGCCAGCTACAGAGGTCTAGGTTGGTTATATCTGAAAAACCATAATCGTATTTAGTAGTAATCTTGCTCCCATTTTCAAATGGGCAGAACAAGAAACTCAAGAAAAATGTCAAATCAAGAAACAACATCCCCCACCCAATGTAAACAGACAATGGAACAGTCACTGGCAAACCTAGAGGAGAGTCTTCCAAGTGCTACACAGATGCAATTGGAAAACATCATTAATGGAAAATGTGAAAATATATAGGAAAATATATAGGAAAATATATAGAGAGATAATGGAGGAAGCCATAGCTGAACAAGAGGAAAGCAAAAACAAGGTGATAAGTGAAAAGGAAAAGCCATAAAGGAGGCCATAATAAAGGTTTTTCAAAGAAAGATGGATGAATTCATAGAATCCCCAAATAAAAACGTGACCAAACTCCAGCAAATGGCCAAAGAAAATAAAGCTACTGAGCTAACCACGCAAAAGGAAATCAAGGAGATAAAGAAATCCACACATGATCTAAAAGAAGAGATGCAAGGCATCAAAAGTGAGCAATTAGAAGCAAGGGAGATGAAAAATAAAGTAGATAGCTTTGATAGCAGGTTAGACAATGCAGAGGAGAAAATTTCCGGGGCTGAAGATAATTTAGGTATTATAGAGAAAGAACCGAAAATGAGTCAATCCAAATCTAGGAAATATGAGAGAGCGTTTCAGGAGGTCCAAGATGCAATTAGGAAGCCTAATTTAAGGCTAGTTGGTACTGAGGAGGGCGTGGAGAAAGAGGTCAATGGTATTGGAAATATACTTCAGGGAATTATCTCAGAGAATTTCCCAAATATCCAGAAGGGCAGGCCCATCCAGATACGAGAAGCTTTTAGAACCCCAAACAGATCTGAACAGAAAAGAACATCGCACCGCCACATTGTGATCCAAACTGGATCAATAGAAACGAAAGTAAAGATCCTAAAGGCAGCCAGGGAAAAGGGATCAGTAACCTCTAAAGGCAAACCAATCAGAATAACCCCAGATTTCTCAGCAGAGACCATGCAAGCACGAAGTGACTGGAAGCATATATGTCATGCCCTTAAATCAAATAACTACCAACCAAGAATACTGTAGCCAGCTAAGCTCTCATTCATAACTGAGGGAACAATAAAAACATTCCATTCCAGGGAAAAGCTGCAACAATATGTCGAAACAAAACCAACACTACAGAGAATTCTCAAAGATGCTATATACATAGAAAACCAAAATAAATGCAATATAGGGAAAGAAAAGGTACCTAAACAGCATACCATGTAAGGACCACAAGAACTGTCAAGACACAGGCCCTACTAAAAGCTTTTAAAAATGTTAGGAACTAATAAATATCTCTCAATCCTAACTCTCAATATCAATGGACTTAACTCTCCAATTAAACGGCATAGGCTGTCTAGTTGGATCAAAAAGCAAGAGCCATCGTTCTACTGTCTTCAAGAGATACATCTTACCCAAAAACAATAATCTTTTGAAAGTGAGAGGTTGGAATAAACTCTATCAAGCTAACTGCCCCCATAAACAGGCTGGAGTTGCCATCCTCATATCAGATACAATAGACTTCAAACTAAAATTAGTAAGAAAAGACAAAGAAGGTTACTACATACCACTAAAGGGATCTTTCCTCCAGGAAGACATAACGATCCTAAATATTTACACACCATTTTGAAGATTCTCAAAAGAATGAAGATACTGCCAGTGCAAGTTAGATTCCGGCATTCATATTAAATAATGCAATGAGTAGGGATTTACATTTGAAATATCTCTGTTGACAAAATCTAACACACATTTGCTTAGTATTTGCTTTTGATTTCCCAAGAAGTTCAGTATAAGCTAACATGTGTGGCATATATCGACTGGGAGAAATGATTCAGAATATGTGACTCATTTGAACAGGAGTCAGTGAAAGATACAGAAGCAGGATACCCATATTGTTATAATTTGTATCTTTTTCATATTTTGTGTTTGTTATTAATTCCATTTGTAGTGTACATTTCTAGGTAAAAACTTTTAAAATATTTTAAAAACAATTTGTTATTTCAACAGCAAAAAACATTTATATGCCTGATAAAATTCACAGAATCCAAATTTTTCCATATTATTTTTGTTTTTTGGGTTTTTTTTGGTGGGTCATAGATCTTGAACTCAGCCTGGGTACTATCCCTGAGCTCTTCAACTCCAGTCTACCACCTTACCCTGGAGCCAAGCCCCACTTCCCATTTTCTAAAGGTAAATTGGAGATAAGAGTCTCAGGTCTTTTTGTGCCAGGATGGCTTTAAACCTTGAACCTCTGATCTCAGCCTCCTGAGTAGCTAGGATTATAGAAGTGAGCCACCACCCCATCATGCTCAGCTTTCTGGTTTTTTTTTAAACAAGCCCTTTGGCTGGAACTCGGTCTGAGCACTGTCCTTCAGCTTTCCTCAAGCCTAGTGATCTTCTACTTGAGCCACAGCACTACTTCTGGTTTTTTCTGTGTATGTGGTACTGCGGAATTGAACCTTCGTCTTCATACAAGCACTCTACAACTATGCCAAACTCCCAGCCCCTCCACATTAGTTTTTATGATAGATCTTTCCATGCATCCAGGATGGCTAGAAATCCTTCTTGAGTTTCCCAAGATCAGGGAGTATAGCTGTGTCCCATCTTGTGTGGCTACATAACCATTGTTTAGGGTACAGTTCTCTCTTCATTCTACCCATCTAGAGCAATTTTCGTCTTCCATGTATAATCATTAAACTTTCAACTCCTGTTCCTCTCTACTCCATTCTCTGGAACCATCGTGCTTTTTGGCTCTAAGGATTTGTTGATCCTTGGAAGCTCTGGAAGGGAAAACATACCCTAGAACTTCCTTTATGACTGCTGTATTTTTAGTTTACTGTAATCAAGATTCATCTGTAAAATATAGTAAAATGTTCTTCCTTTTCAATGCATTGTTTTGCATATTTCTATCTTTTGATTATTATTAATAGTTGTGAATGGATTCTCCACATATTTGTTCTAGTCTCTGCTTTCTCTTCCATTAGGTACAAATCTAGAAATAGAAGTGTTGGACCATATTTCTATGTAATTCTATATTTAGTACATTTTTAGCACTCTCCACGCAATTTTTGATTGTTTTATATTCCTTGCAGAACTATTCCAAAGTTCTACTTCTTCTCACTACCTTCCCAGTAATAGTTAGACTTTGAAAGTTGTTTTTTGTATGTGTGTGTGTGTGTGTTTGTGTGTGTGTATGTGGATCTTTTTGTTTAAAACTATATTTATATTAACATATTTAAAGTCATGATTTCATTGTAATTTTAATTTTTCTCATGACTGTTAATATTGAACTTCTTTCTACATTTTGAACAACTATTTCTGTATATTCTTTTTAGAAAATCCTCTCCAATCTCCAATTTTTTTCCCTTTTTTTGTGGGGTAGTGGGCAAAGTCATGGGGCTTGCACCTTGGGCCGTGAGCTCTTTAGTTTAAGGCTATTGTCCTACCCTGAGTATTGCCCCTCAGTTCTTCTGCTCACAGCTCCCTACCCCTCTTCCCATTATATACAGAACAAAGGTCATCCTCAGTCTTTTTGAAAAAGTAAAACATACAGTAAATTTGTAGTATAAAACAGCAAGAAATAAATTTCTTGCCAGGTGCAGTGACTTCTACCTGTAATCCTAGCTACTCAGATATCAGGCTGATATCTAAAGATTTGGTTCAAAGCCAGCCTGGGCATTAGAAAGTCTATGAGACTCTCATCTACAGTTAACCACTAGAATATGGGAAATGGCACTGTGGCTTCATAGGTAGGGTGATAGCCTTGAGTTGAAGAGCTCAGGAACAGTGCCCAGGCCCAGAATTCAAGGCTTATAAATCCCCCAGCCAAGGAAAAGAAAAAAAAGTTTCTTCCCCAAGTGATTATTATGCCAGCCATAGAACATTAACATTCTGGGTGTACTTCACAGTATTATTACTTGATACCCTAAGATTTTGCAATATTCTCACAGTACCAGCATATGCCATCATATAATGTAGTTCCTTTTCAATGGAATAATTCCATTTATAACCTAAATCTACTCCCCCGACTTATTTTTCTCGATACCACAATTGCTCTACCATGATATGCCACAAGCCATTAAACATTTTATGGTGGGTAATTGGAAAGGAGTGTCATGAAATTTTGTGCCATGCTGGCTTTGAACCATGGTCCTCAGATCTCAGTCTCCTGAGTAGCTAGGATGACAGGCGTGAGCCTCCAACACCTGGCTTGCCTTTTTATTTTTCTGTGGGTCTTGGGACTTGAACTCTGGGCCTAGGCACCATCCCTAAGCTTTTCAGGTCAATATTTCATGTAAGTCTAAACATTTAAGTAAAGGAATACAATTCCAACAAAAAAAGAAGAAAATTCCAGACATGGTGTGTTTATATCTCAGTGCTAATTACTTGATGAAAATGTGCCATTCCAGAAGCTGGTATCATTTGATGATGTAGCTGTGGATTTCAGCTGGGAGGAGTGGCAGCATCTGGACAATGCTCTGAGGACCCTGTACAGAGATGTAATGCTGGAGACCTATAGCAACCTGGTGTCCTTAGGTGAGCAAAAGTCAAATTCACTTGCAAGGCCAAGTGCCTTGTTATTTTGCAGATACGTGAATGTTTACCAAACTTTCAATACTATTTAAAGGAAAGATTCCAGGCCCTGAGAAGTATCATTACTTTCTAAAGAAAACCTAAGGTAATTTTGTACTCATTCTTCAGGATACCTTCAGGATACTTTGACAACAGTTCTAAATTATGTTTCCTCTAATGGAGACGACATTCCAAACTTACACAGTAATTGTAAGTGGATAAACCATCCAGAATAGAATATATATCATTATTGGAAATAGGATCTACAAATCACTAAACAGTGAGTTTATAATGGAAACCTGGCAGTAGGTGCAATGTTTCATGCCTGTAATCTTAAAATATTCAGGAGGAAGAAATCTAAGAATTCTAATTTGAAGCCAGCAATGGCATAAAAATTGCCATGAACCTCTATAACTCCAAGTAACCCCTCAAAAATGTTAGTGGAGTGTCAAGAGTTTGACTTTGTGGTTGAGTGCTTGCCTAGCATGCATGAAGACCTATGCATGTAAGTGGAGCTGGGACTCAAACTGGTATTTTTCTAGCCTTGAGCAAGACAGCTAAGTTTATGCCATACAAAATGAATCCAGAGCTGGGGAAAAGTCAACCATGGAGCCAGTGAGAAATGAGAGAAAAGATTTAATAGATAACTTGTGAGTAGGATGTCTGCGAACTTAAAGCAATGATGACACAGCATAAGCAATAATTCTCTACTGTTTCTAATTTACAGGGCCCTGTGTTCCCAAACCTGTATTAATTGACAAGCTAGAGCACTGTGCAGAACTCTGGATAGGAAATTCCTCTGACAAGAATATCACAGGTGAGTGAATGCATCTTCATATTGATGTTGGAGCCTGAGCCCCATTGGTAAGTTCATGTTGTGATGTACTGAGCAATAATATTCTTAGTTACCCTAAATCCTGTGTAGAACCTATGGAATTCTTTGTGAATGAATCAAGAATCATTTTCTTTTCCCAATCCTATGCCTGGTCTCAGGGCCTGAGCATGGTCCTTGGGTTTTCTCAAGGCTAGCTCTCTACTTCTTGAGTCATAGCACCACTTCTGGCTTTTTCTTTGTATGTAGTACCAAGGAACTGAACCAGGTCTTTGTGCATGCAAGCCCAAACTCCTGGCACCAAGAATCATAGGGTGATATGACGAATTCTATGTGGCAGTAGAGTTAAAGTTAGATTTCTCTGTAGAAATCACTGTGAAACAAAATAAAATGAGAAAGCCATGAGCCCGTGGCTCATGCCTGTAATCCTAGCTACTTAGGAGGCTGAGATCTGAGAATCAAGGTTCAAAGACTGACCTATCACAAAAACACCTTAGACTCTTCTCTCCAATGAAGCAATAGAAAATGAGAAGTGGGGTTGAGGCTAAAAACAAAGGGCAGTGGCCTTGAGCTGAAGAGCTCAGGAAGAACAGCCAGGTCTAGAATTCAAGTCCCATGACTGCAAAACAAGAAAGAAAGAAAGAAAGAAAGAAAGAAAGAAAGAAAGAAAGAAAGAAAGAAAGAAAGAAGAAAGAGGAAAGAAAGAGGGAAGGAAGGAAAGGAAGAAAGAAAGAAAGAAAGAAAGAAAGAAAGAAAGAAGAAAGAGGGAAGAAAGAGGGAAGGAAGGAAAGGAAGAAAGAAAGAAAAAAGAAAGAAAGAAAGAAAGAAAGAAAGAAAGAAATTTCATTTCTTTAAAACTAAGACTATAAATGATTGAGCAAACAAGGAATAAGTCAGGGCATTATTCTCTGATAAGGATAATATCTTTTTGCTGGTAGGAAGAGACTGGTATTCAGAACCAGACCTTTCCACCAGAAATTGAGCCTAGTGGTAGAGTGCTTGCCTAGCATGCACAAAGACACAGGTTTGATTCCTTATTACCACATACATAGAAAAAGCCAGAAGTAATGATTTCATTGATAGGGTTCTAGTCTTGAGAAAACTCAAGGACAGTGGTTAGGTCCTAAGGTCAAACCCAGGAATGGAAGAAAAAAAAAACAACAAAGTTTCAATCAACATAAAAAAATTAACTAGACAATGAGCTGGGGATTTTCTGGTCTTCCATGGTTCTGAGGGACAGGAGTGTTAGAAAAGGAATTTTTATAAGACTTCAAATGGAAAGAAACAAATTTCAAAATTCCCACAAATACCTAAATTGAGACTTTAGTGAGAAGTTGTAACTGAATGGATATAGGTGTAAGTCCTTACTCTCAAGAATCGTTCTTGCTTGGATCAAAGGCAAACAGACATATAAACCAAACTTGTGGCCGCTGAATCTAGAAAAAATTCGTGTTCCTCACTTAATGGTTAATAAGCAAACAGCATTGAAACTGGGTAAGGTAATCCTATCTGCTACTCAGGACCTGAGACTCTTATTTGTAGTTAACTCTGGAAAAGAGTAAGTGGGGCTGTAGCTCAAGGATAGGGGTTATAGTCTTCTGCTGAAGTGTTCAGGGACAGGGCCGAGGCCTATAAACTACAAAAAAAAAAGAAAAGAAAAGAAAAGAAAGTTTTAAAAAGATGCAAAACAGCACAGTATTTAGATTATTTCTCAAAAATAAAAGAAAGGCAGCTATTCCTCAATGTATAAACAAAACATTATTTGAAAAAAAACAGCTGCAGGTATAGTATAGGTAGTACTCAGCTTAAAACTGTAGCAATACATAGTTGGGTAATTTCAATAAATATTTCCTGTGATATAAAAGAGAACTAAAACACAGAAAAACATTATTGGTCATTGTAAAATATCATTTTCTTAATATGTTAGGGAGAAAAGCATATATTTCTCACAAATCAATTTCCACTTTTATATTTTAAAATATCTAACACTTAGGATGGGAAAGTAAAGTCATTACCTTTACAGTAAGGAATATTTGTATCTCATGTATGTTTGTGTCTTTTTTTCTATGACTCATTTTAGATGTCCAGGTAATGGAAAATGTGTTCAAGACCTGCCAGGAAAGTCCACATGAATGTCTTTGTGAAGTAGCAGTTGCATGTAGTATCGAAGTGGAGGAAAACGTGAGATTAGCAACAACTTTAAATTTGAGCTCTGCACATAATCCAGAGCTGATTAGTAATAACGGTAACAACTTAGGGGTGAGGACTGAGGAGTTCATTAAGTGTCAAAACATGTTTCTGTCTCCTAAGCCTGATGAGATGCATGCTGCATATAGATCTCGTATGTCTCCTGTTCTTAAAAAATCCATCGGATATTCAGAGCATTTTATTCATGATTGTGACAGTCCAAAAGATCTGCAGTATCATAATTCTGTTCTCCCTGCCCAAGAAATTCTTCAGGGAGGGAGGAAAACTGCTAAATGTACTGTGTGATGAAAAATATTGTACTTAACACCAACCATCACTACACATCTGAAAATGTTCTAGTGAATTTAATATGTCCTATCTGGACGATTGGCAAGTAGTGAAATTGCTGGATCACAGGGGAGCTATATATTTAGTCTTTTTGGGATACTGCCATAGTGCTTTCCATAGTGGTTGAACGAGTTTGCAATCCCACCACAGTGTAGTAGTGATCCCTCCTGGCCACATCCCCTCCAGCATACGTTATTAGATTTCTGGGTCTTGGCCATTCTAACTGGAGTGAGGAGGAAAAGGGAAAGAGGAACTGAAACTTTCTCTCCTTACAGATGACATTATTCTGTATTTAAAGAACCCTATAGACTCTACTCCGAAGCTGCTTGAGCTGATATAAAACTTTGGTAAGGTAGCAGGGTATAAAATTAACCCTCCATGTCAACTGCCTTCTTATATGCCAACAAACAAGAGGAATGAGGCAAGAATCAGGATAGCAACTCATTTTGCTATCAAAGAAAATAAAATACCTAGGAATTAACTTACAATGTAAAGCACCTTTTTGATGGAACTATAAAACCTGGAGAAGGAAATTATAACAGAACTGAGGAAATGCAAAAACCTATGCTCCTGGTTTGGAAGAAGTAATATTGTAAAAATGGCAATCTTCAATCAATATCCCAATGTCATTCTTTAAAGAAACAGAAGAGGAAATCCAAAATTTCACTTGGAATAATAAAAGACCCCTTATAGTCTGTCTTCTTGCATGATACATAATGTTTAATCTCACCTTCTCCACCAAAATCTCACCTTTCTCATTGAGACATAGGTGGCCCTGTTTACTAGCAGCAAAGGCTCAAACGCGCAGTTTCAGGTGTCACCACTGCCTCTGTTACTGGGTAGATCCAACTCTGTCATCGATTCTGAGGTCTGCTGTGGGAGTCTTGGTCACAAGTTGTTCTGTGGCTTCAGCTGCCAGCCTGTGCCTATTTGCTTCCTTTTCCTCCAGCAGCCTACAACAGGGAATGAAGTTCAGGCGCTGATGCTCTCCTTCATATGCCGGGCAGGATGAGCCCAACCCTCCCTCATCTTCCTCTTCCAATTTTTGGGAAAAAATGTGCTGGCAGAAGTCCTCAGGTGTGGCGCATGGCTGATCCACATTTTTAATCCAGGCTGGTCAGGAGGCTGAGATCTGAGTATGGAAGTTCCAAGTCACCCAGAACAGGAAAGTCTGATAGATTCTTACTACCAAAAATAAAAACAGCTGGGAATGGAGTTTGGGCTCAAGTGGTAAAGGGCTAGTCTTGAGTACAAATGCTTAGTGCCCAGGCCCTGAGTTCAGGCTCCAGCACTGCCAACAACCTCAGTTTAGTGAGATTTTAGCTTTATCCATGTAGGCACATCTCACTGGAATCTTTGCTGGTAGAGATAGTCTTCATAATTTTGTCTCAAGGTAAAGGTCCTCCTGGGGTAGTACACAAAAGGTGTCATGGAGAGAGGAGCCCCACTTGCTCCAGGTTTGAAGATGGCATAGGTAAAGCCAGCATGCAGTTGGCACATCAGTCTTTTTCCTAGCACCACCTACCAGTGAATGTCAAATGACATTGATTGTTGTGGGATTGTGTGATTGAAGTGCCCCATTAAGGGCAGTGTTAGCACATCCAAACTTGGATACCAGGAATGCTGAAATCTCAAAGCTAAGATTTCTGTTGCCTACAGAAATGCTGGTGTGTCTATGATTCACTAAAAGTTCAGGTGCAAAGATTCTGAAGCTTGATGCCATGTGTTTATTCCATTTAGTAAAATTATTTTAATGCACTGTATAAGTTAAAACATTTGATAAGAGTCAGGGGTAGTGAAAACATTGTTCTTGAATTCAGGTGTCTGGCAGGGTAATGGGGGGGGTGTTGGTGGCTGGGACTATGAAGCTGGAGCTGCTATCAAACCATGGATCATGTTCCTCTTTGTCTGGGAGAAATGACTCCAAAGATGAAATTTGAATGGTGAGGAAAAGATGATGATGTACTCAGGATATTTCTCCTAAACAAATGCTCATGTGGAAGTGGGATGGGGGCTGGGCATGTCTGAGGCACAGTTTAAGTGGGCTTCTCATGGCGTTGAGAACATTCCTTGCGACTTCAGGCATGCAGCAGGGTGTTTTAGATGACCATTGCGAGATGGATGGAATAAGACTGGAGACAAGATGAATGCTGGGATCCTGCAATGCTCTGGCATGAGTGGCTGGTGGCTCAAGTGAAAGAACTAATTATGTCTAAAAAAGAAATCAGGAATTTGTTTTGATTAGATAATACCTGTAATCCGAGGCATATTCAGGATCCTGATCTTAGTATTGTGGTTTAAAACCAACCCAGCAAAGGGAAAAATGCATGAGACTCATACTCCCAGTTTAGAGCAAGAACAACGGGCCAGGGCCCGCCACCCACCGCCGCCATCCTCGCGGGAGAGGGCGGCGGGAGGGGGAGGAAAAGGAGCAAGAGCGAGGCCGGCAGGCCCCCGACCGACGGGGGGCGCGGGGTCAAGAGCTAGAGTGCTACCTTGAGCAAAGAAAAGCTAAGAAAAAGCTCCAGGTCTTGAGTTCAAGGCCAGGAATGAAAGAAGGAAGGTAAAAAAAGGGAAGTATGTGAGGAAGGGAAATATATAAATGAAAGAGAGAAGTAACTAGAAATTTAAAACTAGAGAATATTTAAAAGTCATCAGTCCTTCTAAGAAAAGTGTTGGAGTATGGGTTCTATATGTGGTGAACTGGAAGCCCAGCAGTGACTTGTTAACCAAAGAGTCACCATGATGAGCAAAGGATAGAAATCTGCATGAGCCTCTTAGCGGATGGAGTCACAGAAGAGGACCTCAGCTCCCATCCCATAGTTAGAAGGATATAGAGATGGGGAAGTTGGCATCACCTTGATGTCATTGTGTCCATGGAGACTGGAAGCCATGGCTCTGTGAAAGCACAATGTTCTGGTTACTGAGCTGGGAGGCTGAGGAGAGCCAAGTCCTGGCCATGAAGAAATCAGGGTGGCAGCAGAGCAACTCTGCTGCAGTGTGTGCCTGCTTGGCTGTTCTTATTCTGTGGTGGATCAGGCCGGAGCGGGTGATAGTAACTGTTTTGTGGTCACAAGCCCTTCACCAAGAGCTTCCTCTGGGATCCTCATAAGCTACAGGGTGGCTGGTGTTGGGATGTGTGTGGGGTGGAAGTGACAGAGGGATGGACGCATGGCAAGGTGGGTGAAGAGATGAGAGGAATGATGAGAGCCCAGTTCATTGGTTTCCAAGGTTAATGGGTGGGAGGTAGAGAGGCATGATGGAGGAATGATGGAGGCAGGGGAAGGTGGTGACAGAGTGAGGCCATCTGTAGTGCCAGCCTGGCCATCATCTGAAGCCCATAGGCAGCTTCCTGATCCTTCACTTAGTCCTGCTCCTTGTGGAGGGAATGTCACGTGTACCCAGAGCTAGGGGTGGGACAATGTTAGTAGCACCTGGAGAACCATTGGCCTCTACCTGGGTGAGGGGTGGTTATGGCTCCCATGCTGGGTGGCCTGATAGGTATGGAACAGATCTCTCCTTAGCTACCACAGTCAGTGGCTGCTCTCCATCTAGGGTTAGGGCACCTGCTCAGCCATCAGGACACCCGATGCCAGGACAGAGGCCTACTATTAGATGGCAGCACAGGGGTGAAGATGATCTCACCGTAGCCCTAGTTACATGGCTGCCCCAGCATGCAGGACAGGATGAGCTGGGGGAAGATGTTCTCTGTGTTTTTCCACAGCCTATCCCGGCCTCTTCTTGTTTCTGATTAGACCAAGAGAGTACCAGGTTCCCTCTCATAGTCCTGGTTCTTTTTCTTTTACAGTCATGAGGCTTGAACTCAGGTCCTGGGTACTGTCCCTGAGCTCTTTTGCTCAAGGTTGATGCTCTACCATTTGAACCATAGTGCCATTTCCAGCTTTTCCTTTTCATGTGGATCTCTGATATGTCCAGTGCTGTGCCTGCAGGGAGGCACTCACCCCACAGACAGAGCCACCTCTGCCGTGACTGTGACTGCCCACAACCCTCACACCCACTCCTTGCACACCCCTCGACTCCAGTTTTAGCTCCTCTTGGACTGGGTGTCCAGCCTACCCCTTCCTACACTCACAAAGGGTCTACAATTGTCTTCCCAGGGTCCTTTCTTCTGCCAGCCAGAGTACAGACTGTGCACATCTTGACGATCACAGAGCTCAAAGCCAAAGGCTGAGATGCAGAAGGGGGTGACCCAGTAGCTGCACAGGGCCCATGGATCATCCTGTGCATCCCCCAGCCTGTAGCTGCACAGGGCCCATGGATCATCCTGTGCATCCCCCAGCCTGTGACTTCCCCCACCGCCTTGGCAGGGAAGCTCCATGCCCACATCCTGATCCCTGGTCCCCTCCAATTCCATTCTCCCTTGGATTTTGCAGACTGTCTACCATCAGGATCTAAAATTCTATTCATCACTTTATGTCCTTATCACTGATTTGCTACTTGGGCAGGATCTCCCCGTGCCTGGAGAGTGGGCATGTCATGTACTCTCTGTGGAGATGTAGCCCCAGGAGAAGGAATATGCACTTCATGTGAGTGTGGGACAGGGCAGGAGGGCTCCCTAGGATCAGAAGCCACAGGAGGGGTGCAGATGGGGAAATGCTAGGGGCCCCATGGGACAGTGGGAGTTAGGGCACAGTTGGTTCCTTCTGCAGGGTTGACACCGCTTCACAAACCCAATAGAATGAGGTTCACATTACAGATGTCAGAGACAGTGCAGATTGCCAATGGGCGCAGGGGTCACTGTCACCCCCAGATGGTGGCTGCATGCTGGGATGCACGCAGAGATGTTTTCAAGATCAGATAATGAGGATGTTACAGGGTGTAACCATTCTTTTCAGATGGCTCTCTAGCTCTCTTGAGCTTCATCTCTATCTTTGGCTTTTTCTTGGCAGTTAACTGGAAATGAGAGTTTCATGGACTTTCCTTTCTGGACTGGCTTCAAACAGAAGCTATGCACAGTTTTCAAACCATACCCTACTGAAGAAGGGAAGCTTGATCTGGTGCTTACCTGGGTTGCACTTTGGCTCCGTTTGCTATGCCTCACGGGAGGGGGCTCATCATTTGTAGACTAAGATCTCATGACCTTCAAAGCCAAATGCTACCTGAAAGTTCAGGGTCCCAGCCTATGTGTTGGGCCGGGGTGAATACATTCTCTGTTATGCTGGGTCATCAACCCATGTTTTAAGCTGGAAGTAGGCAGTGCCACATTTGATAAGAACATCTGCCAGAGATTGTCACCTCATGAAAGCAGATTCTAAATTTGTATTCCATTTCCTGTGGTGGAGAAATCCCCTCCAAGTTAGACAGGCTCACATCCACCTGCAGGTCATACTCCTAATGCACCCTTGAGTGTCCTCATGGTATTGGGATCTAAGTTTGTAGGGAATGCTGCTTTAGTCCATGAATTAGCTGGACAAGTGATGACAAACGTGTTGTGGATTAATATGAGAACAATTTAAGAATCCCTGGAGGAGCATCAACCTGACCCTCTGTGGTGCTATAAATCTGATAGGATGTTCCAGACTGAGAAACAATCACATGGCTTTGTGTTTGGCATCCAGACAAGTGAGTGCATGTCTTAGCTGTCAGCCAATACAGAGGAGGACATGAATAAGCGGGTGGAAAGCATCTGTCAGAACCCTGTCTGGGGGCAGGTGGAGAGAACATAGGAAGGTAGATACCATGGCTGTGGTGGGGCCAAAAAAAGGGTAAAAGAGGCAAAGGAACCAGGTACTGGTAGCTCAATACTGTCATCCTAGCTACTCAGGAGTTTGAGATCTGAGGATCACAATTCAAAGCCAGCCCAGGACAGAAACTCCATGAGACTCTTATCTGCAATAAACTACTGAATGCAAGAAGCTCAAGCTCAGTGACACCATCCAGGCCTAGCGTTCAAAACCCAGGACTGGCAGAAAAAATTATCAAAGGACAAGAAGCTGGCCAAAAGTTAGAGGGACTCTATCTTGACAAACAATACAATGATAAGTTGCACTCAGAAGACTTGCACAAAATCTGGAAATGCATGAGACTTATCTATGTATGTTTCCTGTTTGTCTAAATATATATGTTTATGCATTTATATATTAGTATAGAGAGACAGATCAATACATATGACTATACATATATACATAGCCAGACACTTATGGGTGGGTGGTATACTGTGTGAGAGTTTGTGTTTGTGTTTTGTGGATGGCTATCTCTGTTTAAGAAAGATAGAAAATATGTAAATATCTTTAAAAAAACTTGATAAAATATAGAGAGACCTAAGCTCTTGAGGGAATCGGAAATGACAAGATTATTCACAGGCACGTTTATCCTTATGGATTCCTCAGCAAGTTTTAATTTTTTTCATTATTTTCTTTCTTTTTTTGAACCAGTGCTAAGGATTTCTCTCAGGGACCAGGTGCTGCCAATTACTAATTTTCTCATGGCTGCTACAAGAGGAACTGAGCCACAGTTCCACTTTTGCCTTATTTATTCGTGCTTAACTGAAGATAAAGATTTCTATCAGTGACTTTCTTTCAGGGGCTGGATTCTAACGAGGATCCCCAGACCTCAGCCTTCTCTATAGCTACAATTAACAATATGAGAACCCAGCACTGGGTTCCAATGCACAGGACAAGAAATTGAGTGAATCTCTCAACTCCAATTAGCTATAATAAGCTACAAGTGAAAGACCAATACCTTTGAGGAAAAGATGCTGAGGGTTATCACACAGGCCCTATGAGTAAGCCCTAAACCCTGTACACATGTGTGCATGCACACATTGGCAGATACACACACACATGCACACACAAAATATCTCAGGCAATATTGTATTTGAATTAATATCCAAAGATTGGACAAAGGATAGCAAGTAATAAAATCTGCTTTTCTTGTCTACATTGAGGGAAAGGGATAAGTCACAAGATGCAGAAGTGAAGAATTCAGAGGCAGCACAGATATTCATCAGGAAGAAAAATAGATTACGATACAGAAACCTAACAACGTCCTAGTAGATTGAAGTGAATAATATGTGCAAGATGGCCTGGGTGTTTCATCTATTTGTAGAGTGCTTGGCTACCACACAAAAAGACTCTGGTTTGATTCTGGAGTACTATATACATAGAAAACGCTGGAAGTGGTGCTGTGGCTTGGTGGGACAACTATAGCCTAAAGAAAGCCTAAGAACAATGGTCAGGCTCTGAGGTCAAGTCCCAGGACTAGCAAAGAAAATGTGCAAGAGGCAAAATGCAAGCTGAGAAGGCACTGTGAAGCAAAATGTCTTGTGAAGGGTAAGGGGAATAGTGACAGTTAAGTTTGGATCTTTCCTAAGAAAGGCTCCTTGATCCTGAGTCCAGGCTAGCACTTATGCCTAGTTAATGACTTGGGATTTGAACAAAAAGGTGTGCTGTTTACTACATCCATATGTGAGGTGGGAAGGGAGATTCAGCCTCCAGTATGTCTTTGGGGAGGTGTTCTGTGAGCAAGGATCTTTGGTCATTGGGCCTTGAAAGTTGACCCTACCTACCTCACAATGGAACAGAATATGGAACCATGGTAACCAAGCCACTGCATGTGACAACCAGCTCAAGCCAGCTCCCTTGGCCTGTGGCTCAGGAGGAAGAAAGATGTTGCTGTGCTGTTGCCAACGGTCAGGAGGCTCGGATCTCAGGCATGAGAGATATGGATCTCTCACTTGAAGAAGTAGATTCTGGACCAGTGCCAAGCCAAAATTCCCGTCTATCAGGCATTTCTCTAGGAAGAAAGCCAGGAAACTCCAGGGAAACGCAGATGAGGTATATTGAGAGGAAACCTATTTGAACCCATCATCCTGCCCACACACTACAACCTTCTTGTGTGCATTCAAGTGACTCTACTGAGATTAGAGTGTGTCATTTCCAATCTACTCTATTCCAATTCCTCAGTGTGAAGTGTGGTCCCATTCCTACGTTTGAAATATCCACTGTTTTGCCAACATAATGTGATGGTAAGTCAGCTCAGACTCTGAATGAGCCTTGTAACCTATGGATCCTGGAGGAAGGCCTGTTGGAGATGCTGCTGACAAAGCTGATCGCTGCCTACCAGAAAGGTGATCTCTTTTATGTGGGAAACTTCCTGCACAATTTCAAATAGTGGAGGACAATGTAGTAGTTGCTGGAAATTCTCTTGAAAAAGTGAGTGTTCCCCCCCCAAACCCAGGTTTGCTCACCCCTCCTGGCCAAGCCTTGGAATACTTGGCTCCTCTCTGAGCCTGTTTGGTTCACTGGGGTGATCACAGGGGAGCTAAGCATGATACAAGTGCACAAACTACTTCATTATGACTGGGACACCATGCCATTTCATTTCCCTCACAAGCTACTGGAGTCTCAACAGTGTGCTTACTGAGAAGTTGGATTTCAGGCATGAGTAAGTGGCTCCCAACTGCAGCCCTCTCCTAGGTGACATCCTTGGAAATCCCATTTCCCAGTAAGAAATGAGGTGTCAATACTAATGGCGGAGGCCTGTGAAATACTGGAGTCAGAGGAAAAGCTGGGGGCTGAATCACTTTTGAGGCATCAGGGAGGGATTTTGGTAGCTTTGCCTGTTAGAACCTGAAAGCATTTACATTTTGGTGTGTGGTCCAGTGCTGCCACTTGAACCTGAACCCAGGTCTAAATACCATTCCTTTGGTGTTCAAAAATTAGCACTGTACCATTTGAGTCATAGGTCAAGTTCTGGCTTTTTGCTGCCTAATTGAAGACAAGTGCCTTTAGACTTTTACTGACTAGACTGGCTTTCCACTGTGATCTTCAGAGCTCAGCCTGCTGGGTGGCTAAGATTAGAGGAATGAGCATTTAGTTCTTTATTTAGAGCATTCACTTATTGATTTATTTAGAGCATTTACTTAGTTAATTTAAGGTGCATTTACTTTGGACAGATGCATAGAGGCCTCTCTCAGAAGCTTCTGGAAGTGGGGTGTAAAAGTCATCCTGTTCTCGAGTGTCTCTTACCCCCCTCCCAGCACATAAGTGCACATCTCTGCAGGACAGCCACAGCATTAGAGTCCTGCAAGAAAGCGGCTTTGGTAAAAGGCTCAGGATGGAGAGAGAGGGCTCTCACTTTCCTTGTACCGAATGTGCCCACAGCATCATGTGTTCCATCTATACGATGTGAATGGACTTCTACCCCAGTGATTTCTACGAGTTCAAGAACTGCCACACCCTGACACAACTCAAGCTCTATATGAGGCTCCACATGCCGGCTTTGGACCTGCTCTTCTAAACACATACTTTTTGACCGGCTGGAGGAATGTGCGACCAGTAAGACCAAGAAAAAGTAGAAGTCCTGGTGTGGGTGCCTCAGAGCCTGTGAGTAGGAAGCCCATGTGGTCTACATATTGGTTGGCCCTTACTTCTACAGAGCTTGGCAAAATGCCCTTTATGGGTGGTGTCACCCAGGTAATGTCTGTCCTCTGAAAGGACTTGGGAATAAGCACTCATTAGAAAGACCCTACACCACCTCAGTGTTCAGTCCAAACTACAGTTCTACAGGTTCCTCCATTAGATCCTCATGGAAGTTGAGTGACACTTCAACTTGCAGAGTCCACTCTGTCCACTCTGTACCTATTTCCATTCTTAGGTTTGGGTCATCGTGGAAGAGCTTATCCTGAACTCCGGATGAAAAACCCACCAATGGAGCTGGTGACTGATGGAGACTGAGAATCATCACTGCACTAAAGAAACCATGGTCCTTTTGTAGAAATTACCAAACAGTTTTAGAGTCCTGTGGATATAACTTTTGCTCTGAACCCCATGTGTGACACAGTTGAACCTGCAGATACTATGGAGGAAGAAAAAGAGCAGCCAGATTTCCTTCCGTTTCCTTTCACACTCCACCCAGAGTCAGTCCATCTGAGTCAGAGTAACACTCCACTTATTGTGCAAGCTGAAGGGGCACACGCTGGGCTCATGGAAAATGTCCCCATGGGAAGCAGCAAGTGTACTCTCAATACTGGATTCATTGGAGGAAAATGAATCCATCCTCACAGAATATCCAGACCCATCCATCTCACTAAAAGAGACTCAATCTCCATTCGACAACCCAGAATCCATCCCCCTCTTAACTCAGGAAGGACATTCTGTTTCTCATGAGGAAGGAGACCCTTCTGAGGACTCTGAAGGAGAATTACTGTCTGAAGGCAACTTGGAGGACAGGCTGGATTTAGAGCTTCCCTGTCCCCTTCCTAAAAAGACATCTCTTTATCTTGCTCTCATGATTCTTGTCAAGTATTCATTGTATTTACTTTGCTAACTATTAAACTCTCATTGTTAATATTATGGTGTGCAGTTCTTCAGTGCTTATTATACTGTGTTTTATTTTCCACTTATAATGTGAGACCTCAGACACATAGGTCCTGGGTGGGCCAAAAACCAGACAGGTCTGGTCCCATAGAAGACAACCTTACTGGATATACTGGAAACTATGAAATGTATGGAATCACATGGAATCCAGGCCAGGCCTCCATGGAAAGACAAGTCAGCTACCAAAGCTTAAGGACAGAGCAGATGCCTGGAAATGTGTTTTGTCAATCGGGAGAAGTGCCAGAGTAACTGTAATATTATGTAGGACTCTGTTCTGTGAGTTCAAGTCTGTTTATATATCCATTGTGCTTTGTACAAATATTTAAGAAAATTAAAACTCCACAATAGCATCAAAAATCTACTTTGGCTTTGAATGTGGCCTAGTTGTAGAGAGCTCGCCTAGTATACAAGAAGACCTTGATTCAATTCCTCGGCCCTGCATACACAGAAAAAGCAGATGGGGCACTGTGGCTCAGGTGTCATAGTGCCACCCTTGAACAAATGTGGCCAAGGACAGTTCCTGGTCCCTCAGTTCAAGCCCCAGGACTAGCCAAACAAGAAATCATACCATTTTCCACACATTTGGAAATAAATCTGTTTTATCTAACCCTACTTCTTTTTTGCCAGTCCAGAGTCTGTGCCACCAAGCCAAACTACTGGCCCCCAACCTTACTATTTTTAATCATTTAATTTTTTTACATAATCATATTTCATGCTGTCTGTATTAATAGCATAAACAGTATGCTTAGTGTAATAATGTTAAAGGTAAAACATAAGAAATTAATAACTAAAATTCCTTTTTTATTATTTTTATAGCATTACTACAATTTTATGAGAAAAATTACCTAGAATGTTTATTTTAGAGTTCAAGTAATCCATTTTGATAAATATATCAACCTACATCATTTATTTGAACACATTTTAAACTATTTTTTCAGGAATGAAAATACATATATATTTGTTGTAAATGAAATTTATGACTTGGGGGGAAGGGAAAAAGAAAAGGGGGAAGGGGGTAACAGTGTTTACAAGAAATGTACTCATTACATATGTAACAGCAATCTCTTTGTATATCACCTTGACAACAAATTTTTAGAAAAGTACAATGAGTTTACATGTCTACTTTGGGCAGAATTTTTTTTTTGCCAGTACTGGGCTTAGACTCAGGACCTGAGCACAATCCTTGTTTTTGTTTTTGTTTATTCTTAAGGCGCAAGTTCTATCACATGTGCCACAGCACCACTTTTATCTTTTTTTATCTATGTTGTGCTGAGGAATTGAACTTGGGTCTTCATTCATGCTCGGCAAGAACTCTTCCACTAGGCTTAACTTATGGCCCCAGTGGGAACGAAGTTTTCCATAAAATATGTAGGAAATATGTACACTAAGGAAAAGCCATCAAAAATAGAAGAAAAATTATACACTTAGATAACGACATGCCAGTATTATGGCAGATCTCTGTAATTCTAGCTTCAAGAGCGGCCTATTTGGACCGGGAGTTGGCTGGCTGAAGTAAAGTGCTATCCTTGAGCAAGTCCTAGGTCAGTGCTCTGGCCATGAGTTGAAGCCATAGGACATGCAAAAAATAATAATTTAATGCCCGTGACTGGTGGCTCAGCCTGGTAATCCTAGCTACCCTGGAGGATCGAGGTTCAAAGACGGCCCAGGCATAAAAATCTGTGAGAATCTTATTTCCAAATAATCCAGAAAATTCAAAATGACAATGTGCCTCAAGTGGTAGAGCTCTTGCCTTGAGCTGAAGAGCTTAAGTTAAACATCCAGGCCCAGAGTTCAAGCCCCATGAGTGAAAAAAAGAAAAAGAAAAAGAAAGCCCTTGTCTAAGGCTGGAGTGCCTAGTGGTAGTTTGCTTGCCTAGTATGCACAAAGCCCTGTGTTCAATTACTCTATACCACTTACACCAAAAAAAGCTGGAAATGATCTCAGAAGGTTGGGTTCTGAGGATCACAGTTCAAAGTCAGGCCAGACACTAAAGTCCATGAAACTGTTACTTCCACTTAAGCACCAGAAAACCAGAAGTGACACTGTGGCTCAAGGTGTTTAAGGTTGTAGCCTTGAGCTGAAGAGCCCAGGGACACTGCCCAGGTGCACAATTAAAGTCTTACAACCAAGAGAGAGAGAGAGAGAGAGAGAGAGAGAGAGAGAGAGAGAGAGAGAGAGAGAGAGAGAGAGAGAGAGAGAGAGACAGAGACAGACAGAGAGACTTAGAGAGAGACAGACAGAGAGAGAGAGAGAGAGAGGCAGACCGACAGAGACAGACAGAGACAGAGAGACAGAGACAGAGACATCAAACTGTCAGGCACTGCTGGCTGAAGCGTGTAATTCTACGTACTATGGAGGCTGAGATTGGAGGATCTTGGTTCAAAGCCCAAAGCCAGCCTGGACACATATGTTTGTGAGACTTACATCACCAATTAACTACCAGAACCAAAAATGGAGCCGTAGAGGAAGAGCGCTAGCCTTGAGCTGAAGAGGTCAGGGACAGTCCAGGCCCAAAGTCCAAGCACCATGACGAATCAATAATAAAAAAAGAAGATAGCTAATAGTAATGATGAATAATTTTGGGCTGGGAGTTTGGCCTAGTGGTAGAGTGCTTGCCTAGCATGCACGAAGACCTGGGTTCAATTCCTCAATACCACATACATAGAAAAATGCTGGAAGTGGTGCTGAGGCTGAAGTGGTAGAGCCCTAGCCTTGAGAAAATATAAGGACAGTGCTCAGTCCCTGAGTTCAAGCACAGGACTGGCCAAATCAAAAGTAGTAGAGCACTGGCATTGAACTGAAGATCTGAGGAACAGCCCAGGCACAGAGTTCAAGCACCGCAAACAACAACAACAAAATCTATGAAATGGCAGTGGTGGTTTTAAGCTAAGCAAAAATAGAGTAGAAACTGGTAAAATACATATTTGTGTGTAAGCAAAATAGCCAGACTTATGCATTAGAACAGGACAGCAACTTGAAAAAAAATTTTGTTTTCCATCTCACTAGGTCCTGTCTCTTAATTTATTCAAGTAAGTAAAATGCTGGGTTTTATAATCGTTGCTCTGAATATTAGAAAATCATAATATCTCTCATTAACCAACAAAGACCAGGAACTGGGGCTTCGTTCAAATGGCAGAGTATCAGGCAAGAGAAGAAAAAATTGAAGTAAGAACTTGAAGTTCTTGATCCAGAACCTGCATAGTAACAGAGCAGCAGCCTGGTGATGGTACCTCACACCTATAATCTTAGCTACTCAGGAGGCTAAGATCTGAGAATCAAAGTTTAAAGCCAGCCAAAGTTCCCAGTTAACTGCCAGAAAAACCAGAAGTGGCACTGTGGCTCACAGATTAAAGCACTAGCCTTGAGCTGAAGACCTCAGGGACAGTGCCCAGGCCCAGAGTTCAAGCCCCACAATTGACAAAAATCAAACAAGCAAACAAAACTCACAAAGAAGCCTGCAGACCACAGTGGTTCTGCTGAGTCTCTTCTCTATGGGGATCAGGAAACATTTCACTTTTTCTGTCTCTTCCCATCTCAACATTCATACTAAAATAAGACTGTGTTGAAAGTTTCAATTTATAAAAATGTTTTTCATGAACCACCCTGAAATATTCCTCGCTTATATCTCAATTGAAGATAGTTGATTTGGGGCTGCATTTGTAGAGTGCTAGCCTTGAGCAGAAAAGGTCAGGGATAGAGCTGAAGCACTCAGTTGAAGACCCAGTGCCAACACACAAAAGAAATTATGCACTTTATACATATTTTCTAATTTCTTAATGAATTTTTCAGTCTGTATAAATATAGGGTACATTCCTTGTTACTTAAGTAAGATTGCTCTTTTTTTTCTTTTTGCCAGTCCTACGGCTTGGACTCAGGGCCTAGACATTTTCATTGGACTCGCTTGCCCAAGGTGAGTGCTCTGCCTCTTGAGACACAGCGCCTCTTCTAGCTTTTATTCTGAGTATGCGGTACCGGTGAATAGAACCTAGGTCTTCATGCATTCTAGGTGAGCACTCTACCATTAGGCTACATTCCCAGGCAGTGAGATTCCTCTTACAGTCATTGTATGTTCACAGAGTTTGATCTCACACACTGTAGGGCCCTGGTTGGCTTTGACCTGTGATCCTAAACCCTGAGCATCCTAAGTAGCTGAAATTAAATTGTGAGCCAGCATGATGGCTTCCATTCTTTTTTCTACAAAAATATATGTAGTTATCTAAAATATATGTATAGCTGAAAAAAATGAATCTCTCCCAAACAAATCTTCAAAGAAACAACCATCCTATTAAAAGGTGGGCTAAAGACTTAAAAGAGTATTCTCTGAAGAAAAAATTAAAATGGGCTTTAGACACATGAAGAAATGCTCCATATCTCTAGCAATAAGGGAAATGAAAATCAAAACAACTTTGAGATTCCACCTGACTCCAGTCAGAATGGCCATTATCAAAAAATCTAATAGAGATACTGGTGGGGAAGTGACCAGGGGGATCACACCTACACTGTTGGTGTGAGTGTAAACTCGTTCAACCACTAGGGAAAGCAGTGTGGTGGTTCCTCAAAAGACTGAACATAGAGCTCCCCTATGATACAGCAAATCCACTGACTGAATCAAGAAGATGTGGTACTTATACACAATGGAATGCTATGCTGCCATCAGAAGGAAAGACATCGCCCCATTTGTAAGGAAATGGAAAGACTTGGAAAAATTCATATTAAGTGAAGCAAGCCAGACCCAAAGAAACATAAGCTCAATGGTTTCCCTCATTTGTAACAATTAATTCACATTTAGGACTCTCCTAGCAGAGGATTACAATAACTCAAAAACCTAGGTATATAAGGTCATATAGGATTTGACTAAATGAAAGGATCTCTAGGATATGGGAACAAGAGCTATATCTTGTGTCATCATTGCTCTTAATCTTGTGTGATTTTTGTCCTTAAACTACTATGTTATTTCTCATCTCTTATTTTGCCCTTTGGTTAATGTCAGATTGTTTCTGTATCTGATTTTTTCCCTGGCATATTGTATATATGTTTATTTGTTTATGTCAAATAAGAAAGGGAAGGGGGGAAACAAGATGATTGGGAAGGTGAGGGGAGAGGGAACTGGGGACAAAAACATGTGGAGTGGAATAAATGTGTGAGAAGTAATGCAGTCCACTACCTGTCAATGTAATCGTAACCCCTCTATACATTACCCTGAAAATAAAAAAGAGACTATAAAAATATCTGTAGAAAATGAGGCTGGATGATGGAAACAATCAGATGCCCTACTACAAAAAATGTGATACACGCACACACACACACACACACACACACACACACACACACACACACACACACACACACACAATGGAATGATACATAGCCAACCGACAAGATAAAATAATGGCATTCTCGGGGAAGTGGATGAAAAGGAAAAAAATCATATTAAGTGAAGTAAGCCAAACTCAAAGGAACATAGGCCCAAGAGTCTCCCTCATTTGTCAAATTCAGTAGAAACCTTGGGCTCTGCTACCAGAGATTTACAAGAGAACAAAATCTAGAGACATCGTGACAAATAGTATGACACTAAATGTAAGGACCTCCAAGATAAAGAAACAAAACTCATATAATGAGTGATTGTTGTCCTTAATGAACTATGTCATCTCTTATCTCTTTTGCTATCCCTTGGTTATATCATATTGTTACAATATTTCACCTTGTTTTCTGATATATTTCATATGTGCCTAATTGGTTATTTGAAATTGGATAGGGAAGGGGGGAAATGAACATGAGTGGGGGTAGGGGAAGGGTAATGGGGACCATATCATTACATGGGGTATCAAAGTTTGAGAAGTAATGCACCTTCTATCTGGTGAATATAATGTAACCCTTCTATAAATTACAATAAAAATAAATACATAAAAAGAAGATCTGCACAGAAAAAAATAATGATGGCATTTTTGGGGTAGTGGATGAAATTAGAATGAATCCTGTTGAGTGAGATAAGTCAAGACCAAGGAACAAAAGGTACATGGTATCCTAAATATATAGATATTAGTTTCAAACAGTAGTAGAGCGATGATTGAATAGTTGATACCCAAAGTTCTGGACATAATTTTGGAGATATAAACATAGCTACATAGACATAAAAATCTAGGATAGAGTATACACTCTATAGACATGTGTTTTATTATAGATTAATCTGTGTGTATGACATACAAAGACTCAGCTTACTTTTTACTATATTCTAAAATCTATGTGCCAGTGATTGTATAGCGATTCCCTTCTTGAATACTTGTTGGTTAAACATGACATTTGAAATATGATGTAAAATTCAATGTTAATAAATTTTTTAAAAAAGAGGCTAGAGGTAAATACCACTAATGTACTTGCTCTAAGTGGTACAGAAATTTTCTTAATGAATCCAGGGGTTTTATTACATCTTTATGCAATTGTTTTAGTTCTGAGTGTTCTACACTCAATGATACTTCTGGAAAGATGATATAGCTGACTGTGTAGATGGTATGAAGACATACTGGCCTAAACGTAGAATAAAGCATTGGTAAGTGGCTGTTAGCTGTCCAGATTCTACTGGAATATGTGGAATGAATTTATTAAGCACAATGCAGGCTCTTAGTCAGATCAGGATCAAGATTATGTGGTTCCATGAGATGAATGAGGAAAAATCAGAAAAATCTACTAAGATATCCAGATATACTTTTGAACCTAAGGTATCTGTATTCCTTTTTTTTTCTTTCTTGGTGGGGAGCTTGAACTTTGGACCTGGACAAGGTCTCTTAGTTCTTTTTCCTCAAGGCTAATGCTGTACCAGTTTTAGCCACAACTCCACTTAGTTTTTGGGTGGATAAGTGGAGAGTAGAATCTTACAGTTTTTTTTTCTTTTCGTTTTTTTGCTTGCAAAGGCTTTGATTCACCTTCTCCCTGGCTAGTAGAATGACAATTATGACCCTCCAGCGCCTGGCTAGTGATTCTTTGAAAATTGGACTTTCTTCCAAATCACGTAACTGGTTCCTAGCAAAGTTTTGAAGCCTGACTTAAATGTGACAGATTTTTGTCACTTGGAGACACTCTGTGCTGAACGTTAGAAATCTACCAGCTGAGTCACAGTGGCACTTCCAGTTTTTGGTTTATGTGGTGCTGAGGAATGGAATCCAGGGTTTCATACATGCTAGGCAAGCTTCATTTTCAGCCCAAGGTTTTATGTTTTGTTTTTTCAGTGTTGTTGCTTCTAAGGTACTGTATGATGTTCTTTCATTTTCTTTGCTTTTTACCTCTTTTCTTCTTTTTCCCTTTAGTTTTATTCTCTGTAGTCACTGTGTTGAATTCGGGTACCCTGTGTCTTGTACATAGATTTATGTGATTTGGAATGGAGAGGGTATAATAAAATGGTAAAAAAAAAAACAAAGGAAAAAGGGTGAACCAATTGAACAGTGATACTTGGAAGACACTAAACGGAAATGAACTGAACAATCTGAGTGGAGAGGGGGCTGAGGGTAGGAAAACAGAGAAAAAGGAGGGAGGGGATAACAATTTTCTTAAGAAATGTGTTCATTACTTATGTAACCGTATGCCAACTATATATTGACTTAACAAAAAAAATAACTTAAAAAATAATTTAGCTGGGTATGGTGGCTCACACTTGTAAATGTAGCTACTCAAGAGTCTGGGATCCAAGGATAGCAGTTCAAAGTCAGGCTGGGCACTGAAGTCCATGTGACTCTTATCTCCAATTAACCACCAGAAACCCAGAAGTGGCCCTATGGCTCAAGGGATAGGGCAGTAGTCTTGAGCTGAAAAGCTCAGTGACAAGACCCAGGTGCAGAATTGCAGTCCCATGACTTGAATGATGAATGATACTAGCCAGGCTCTGTGCGCTCACACTTGGAATCCTATCTACACAGAATCAGGTTTGAATCCAGCCCAAACAAATTGCATGATATTCTGATTTACAGTTCATTACCAAAAATCTGGAGGTAGAGCTGTGGATCAAGTGGTAGAACACTAGCCTGAAGCAAAAAAAAACATTTAAGTACAGTTCCCAGGCCCTGGGTTCAAGTCCCAAGACTTGCATAAAACAAACAAAATGTGACCCTGAGTCGTCCATCATTTGGTGTTATAGTTCAATATTCTTGATATGCGTCTTAGAAATTAAGTCCCTAGCAAATACTCTCCCCTGAAATTGTGCTTCATAGCTGATTCATAGAATTTCAGCATCATTACTATCACCTTTCCGTTAGCATAGCAGTCTACTACTGAAAATTTGAACAAAACTTTTGAGTAATCCTAATTAATCTGTGTATCATCTGCACACACATCAAATCAGCAGCAGCTATGATCTCCTATTATCTAAATGTATTTAATCCCTTCTTGACTTAATGAGCCTTAAAGAGTAAAACATTTGAAATAGTTATGAAACTAACAGTCACCATTCTTCTACCTAATATTGTAATATAAGTTTATAAATGCAAGGACTATTCTGAAGTGTGCAGAAGATAGCTTCTAATTATAATATTCTCATGAAGTATAGTTTTTAAGAAACATGTTGCTTGCTTTGGGAAAGCAAAGGCAAGGAAAAATGATATAAGTAAGTTCCCTATTTATCAGAAGGAAAATACTATTGGGTTTAGATCAACTTTCATTCATTCCGTGCTGATGAAACAAATATTTGCAGTTCCTGAGGCCAATCACTTCATTGTGATGCACAATCAGCCAGCTTAGATCAATCTTCCAAAAAAGGAAAGGAACAAATGAGAAGCAATTAAGGTTTCCAAAATGAACCAGGTGGTGGTGGCAGCTCACACTTGTAATTCTATCTACTCAAGGCCTGAAATCCAAGGATCTGGACTAAGTCTGTCTGTTATGAAAATATTCCTGTCTGAAACATCATCTGTTATCACAGCCCAGCCGACACACTCTGCCCAACAGGTTCCAAACACCAAAGTCCATCTCCTATCTGAAATACTAGCAAACGTACTCACACATTATTTCCTCTTTGGGAGATAGTTGAAACAAGTACCAGAAACATTTCCCTGGCTTCAGAGTGGAAGTGGAAATATATACTCACTAGAAGCCCATCTAGTAAATTACAGTCAATCATCTTTCCTCACATCTTGTTAGTTAAATTGAAAAATGAGTGTTTGGATCAGAAGCGATGTGTATGAGCATACAGGTTGTAAAAGTACTGTAATCCTAGCTACTCAAGATAAGCTGAGACCTGATGATTCCAGTTCAAAATCAGCTATGCAATAAATTCCATAAGATTTTTACCTCTAATTAACCAGCAAAAAACAGAGCGTTGAATTGTGCGTAAAATGCAACAGGCCTAAGCTTTGCATAAAAGTGGTAAGGGGTAGCATTCAGGATGCCCACTCTCTCCACTCCTTTTTAACATAGTACTAGAATTCCTAGGCAATGCAATATGGCAAGAAGCAAGCATAAAGGGGATCCAAGTGGAGAAGGAGGAAATAAAACTATCCCTCTTTGCAGATGACATGATTCTGTATTTACAGAATCCTATAGACTCTACTCCCAAGCTCCTTGAGCTGATTCAAAGCTTTGGAAGGGTAGCAGGCCATAAAATCAACCCTCACAAATCAACTGCCTTCCTTTACGCCAACACTGAGAGGAACGAGGCAATAATCAGGAAAGAAACTCCTTTCACAATAGCCTCAAAGAAAATAAAGTACCTAGCAATTAGCTTAACTAAGAATGTAAAGGACCGTTTAGATGAAAACTTTAAAACCCTAAAAAAGGAAATTAAAGCAGAACTAAGGAAATGGAAAAACCTCCCATGCTCCTGGATTGGAAGAATCAACATTGTGAAAATGACAATCTTGCCAAGGGCTATCTACAAATTCAATGCAATACCCATCAACATCCCAATGTCCTTCTTTAAAGAAATAGAAGAGGCAATTCAAAATTTCATATGGAATAGTAAAAGAGCCGTATAGCAAAAACACTTCTTAGCAGATAGAACAGCGCTGGAGGAATTTCAATTCCAAACTTTAGACTCTATTACAGAGCTATAATTCTTAAAACAGCTTGGTACTGGCACAAGAACAGGCCTGAAGTCCAATGGAATAGAACTGCGGACCCAGATATTAAACCACAGACCTATGGCCACCTAATCTTTGACAAGGGAGGCAAAAAAATAGAATGGAAGAAAGATAGCCTCTTCAACAAGTTGTGCTGGCAGAACTGGTTAAGCACCTGCAGAAAACTAAGGTTGGGTCCTTCTTTGTCACTTTGCACTAGAATTAACTCCAAATGGATCAAAGACCTGGAGGTAAAAGCTGACACACTGAAACGTTTACAGGAAGGAATAGGAGATACACTAGGCCTCCTTGGCACAGGTCGAAACTTTTTTAATAAGGACCAAGAATCACAACAAATCAGAGAAAGGCTGGATAAGTGGGACTGCATTAAACTGCAGAGCTTTTGTATGGCAACGGATATAGCTAGTAAACTAATCAGGAAGCCTACAGAGTAGGAGAAGATCTTCACCAACCAAAAAACGCACAAAGGCCTCATATCTAAATATATCAACAACACTAAAAATTAAATCACTCCAAAACTAACCTCCAAAGTAACACCCTTCCCATTAAAAAATGGGCCAAAGACTTAAAGAGAGTCTTCTCTGAAGAAGAAACAAAAATGGTCTACAAACACATGAAGAAATGCTCCACATCTCTGGTCATAAAAGAAATGCAAATCAAAACAACTCTAAGATTCCACCTCATTCCAGTTAGAATGGCCAGGTTCAGGAAAACGAATGACAACAGATGCTGGAGGGGATGTGGCCAGGAGGGATCATTACTACACTGTTGGTGGGAGTGAAAACTCGTTCAACCACTATGGAAAGCAGTGTGGCAGTGCCTCAAAAGGCTAAACATAGAACTCCCCTATGACCCAGCAATTCCACTACTTGGCATTTACCCAACAATCCAGAAACAAGGGCATACTTAACCCACTAGCACAACAATGTTCATTGCAGCACTATTCACCATAGCAAAGATATGGAACCAACCCAGATGTCCCTCAGTTGATGAGTGGATCAACAAGTTGTGGTATTTGTACACAATGGAATTCTATGCTGCTGTCAGAAAGAATGACATCGCCCCATTTGTTAGGAAATGGAAAGACTTAGAACAAATCATATTAAGTGAAGTAAGCCAGACTCAAAGGAACTTAGGCTCAGTGGTTTCCCTCATTCTTCATAATCAGTAGAAACCTTGGGCTCTACTAGCAGAGATTTGCAATAGAGCAAAAGGCCATATATAAGGCCATATAATGTGAAGCTAAATGAAAGGACCTCCAGGATATTGAAACAAAAGCCACATAATGAATGATTGTTGTCCTTAATGTACTATGTTGTCTCTCATCTCGTTTGCTGTCCCTTGGTTATCCCATATTGGTATAGTATCTCACTTTGTTATCTGATATATTGAATTTATTTGTATTTGGATATTTGAAATTTGATAGGGAAGGGGGGAAAACCAAGACGGGTGCGGGGTGTGGGGTTGGAGGGAAATGGGTACCAAGACATGTGAATGGGTATCAATGTATGTGAATTAATGCACCTTCTATCTGGCAAATATCATTTAACCCTTTTACTAATTACAATAAAAAAAATTAAAAAAAAGAAAGTTGTAGTGTGTGGGGATGATGATGGGGTCAAATACATTTCTTCTTAGAAATATACCTCATGTGGTTGCCCTGGATTTTCCTGGCCTTCTTCTTAGAGAAAGGCCTGTTATACTGGATTTGTGGCTTGGCAATGATCTAGCAGGTACATCTTCGAGTAAGACATCCACAACTTCCATGCCTGAGACTCGAGTTTCCTGACCTTTGGCAACAGCACAGGAACATCTTTCTTCCTCCTAAGCCACAGGCCAAGTGAGTTGGCTTGAGTTGGTTGTTAGTTACAGTGGCTTGGTTACCAGGGTTCCATATTCTGTTCCATTGTGAGGGAGGCAGGGTCACCTTTCAGGGCCCAATGACCAAAGATCCTTGCTCACAGAAGACCTAACCAAAGACATACTGGAGGCTGAATCTCTCCTCCAATCTCACAATATACATGTGGATGTAGTAAACAGCACACCTTATTTGTCCAATCCCAATGTCTTCCACTAGGCCCAACTACCAGTCTGGTCTCAGGCTCAAGGAGCCTTTCTTAGGTAAGATCCAGACTTAAGGGTCAATATTGCCCTCATCCTTTACAAAATATTTGCTTCACAGTGCCTTCTCTGCTTGCATTTTGCCCCTTGTCGAATTTTTTTTTGTTTTTGCTAGTCTTGAGAATTGACCTCAGAGTGTGAACATTGTTCTTGGGCTTTCTTTAGGCTTTAGCTGTCCCACCTAACCACAGCACCACTTGCAGCGTTTTCTATCTATGTGGTAATGAGGAATCAAACCTGAGTCTTTTTGCGTGGTAGCCAAGGACTCTACCAATAGGTCAAACACACAGGGGATCTTGCACATATTTTTGACGTCAATCTACTAGGATATTATTAGATTTCTGTATCCTAATCATTTTTTCCTGATGATTAGCTTTGCTGTCAAGTGTAAAAAATGCAAGAGGGAAAAACACAGAAGAATTAGTGAAATTAAAAAAAGCATTAGACACAGTTAAGTGTTCATTCTTTGTAGCAGAAAAGATATTAGGATATGATGATGATGATGATGATGATGATGATGATGATGATGACTTTATAATTACTATGTCATGGTTGAGAGTTTGGCATAGTGTTAGAGTGCTTGCCTAGCATCCATGAAGATCTGGGTTTGATTGCTCAGTATCACATAGATAGAAAATCTAGATGTGGCACTGTGGCTCAAGTGGCAGAGGGCTAGACTTGAGAAAACCCGAGGACAGTGTTCAGGCCCTGAATTCAAGCCCCAAGACTGGCAGAAAGATAAAAGAAAATAAAAATGGTTTTTATGAGCTAATTCACTCACAGCATTTGCTTCTGAAATCTTCGTTTCTGCATCTTGTGAAATACCCCTTTCCCTCAACGTAGACAAGAAAAACAGATCCATCCCATGGTCCACTGTGAGGCCACTGGTTGGGCTAAGAGCTAGTCGTGTAGCACACATAAGTTTTATTCTAATACTTTCCAAACTTTGTACTCAAATATGCTACCTACTTACCAACTTAGGTCAGTTATCCTTATGCTATACCTTTTCTTCATGACTACAATATTCTTACACTCCTACGTTAATCCTCTTGCACCTCCCCTGACCTCTCTCATTCTTTTTTTCTATCTCTGGACCTCTGCTCGTCTTTCAACCCTTATACTGCACGGATCTGCACTTGATGGCTGTTGAGCAATATTGTATATGTAGGTGGTTAATTATTCTCTAGGCTCAGAGGGACTTAAAGACAATAGAGATTGGATTGAGAGGCTTATTGTTTTGGATATAAATCGCTTATTAGTGGTTGTATTAGACTGGTCTGTAAGTGCGCAAAAAGAAAGAGTGATTATACCAATCAAAACTTGTGAACATCTAGGGTCTGCCAGCTACAAGGCCTAGGTTGGTTATATCTGAAAAACTATAATCGTATTTAGTAGTAATCTTGCTCCCATTTTCAAATGGGCAGAACAAGAAACTCAAGAAAAATGTGAAATCAAGAAACAACATCCCCCACCCAATGTAAACAGACAATGGAACAGTCACTGGCAAACCTAGAGGAGACTCTTCGAAGTGCTACACAAATGCAATTGATAAGCATCCTTAATGGAAAATGTGAAAATATAAAGAAAGAGATAATGGAGGAAGCCACAGCTGAACAAGAGGAAAGCAAAAATAAGGTGATAAGTGAAAAAGACGAAGCCATAAAGGAGGACATAATAAAGGTTTTTCAAAGAAAGATGGATGAATTCATAGAATCCACAAATAAAAACGTGACCATATTCCAGCAAATGTCCAAAGAAAATAAAGCTACTGAGCTAACCACTCAAAAGGGAATCAAGGAGATAAAGAAATCCATACATGATCTAAAACAAGAGACGCAAGGCATAAAAAGTGAGCAATTAGAAGCAAGGGAGATGAAAAATAAAGTAGATAGCTTTGATAGCAGGTTAGACAATGCAGAGGAGAGAATTTCCGGGGCTGAAGATAATTTAGGTATTATAGAGAAAGAACAGAAAATGAGTCAATCCAAATCTAGGAAATATGAGAGAGCGCTTCAGGAGGTCCAAGATAAAATTAGGAAGCCTAATTTTAGGCTAGATGGTATTGAGGAGGGCGTGGAGAAAGAGGTCAATGGTATTGGAAATATACTTCAGGGAATCATCTCAGAGAATTTCCCAAATAACCAGAAGGGCAGGCCCATCCAGATACGAGAAGCTTTTAGAACCCCAAACAGACCTGACCAGAAAAGAACATCCCACCGCCACATTGTGATCCGAACTGGATCAATAGAATCGAAAGGAAAGATCCTAAAGGCAGCCACGGAAAAGGAATCAGTAACCTATAAAGGCAAACCAATCAGAATAACCCCAGATTTCAAAGCAGAGACCATGCAAGCCCTAAGTCACTGGAAGCATATATGTCATGCCCTTAAATCAAATAACTTCCAACCAAGAATACTGTAGCCAGCTAAGCTCTCATTTATAACTGAGTGAAAAATAAAACATTCCATTCCAGGGAAAAGCTGCAACAAAACCAACACTACAGAGAATTCTCAACGATGCTCTATACATAAAAAACCAAAATAAATGCTTTATAGGGAAAGAAATGGCACCTAAACAGCATACCATCTAAGGACCACAAGAACTGTCAAGACACAGGCCCTACTAAAAGCTTTTAAAAATGGTAGGAACTAATAAATAACTTTCAATCCTAACTCTCAATATCAATGGTCTTAACTCTCCAATTAAACGGCATAGGCTGTCTAGTTGGATCAAAAAGCAAGAGCCATCGTTCTGCTGTCTTCAAGAGACACATCTTACCCAAAAACCATCATCTTTTGAAAGTGAGAGGTTGGAATAAATTCTATCAAGCTAAATGCCCACATAAACAGGCTGGATTTGCCATCCTCATATCAGATAATAGACTTCAAACTAAAATTAGTAAGAAAAGACAAAGAAGATTACTACATACTACTAAAGGGATCTTTCCTCCAGGAAGACATAACGATCCTAAATATTTACACACCCAATCCCGGAGCTCCAAACTTCATCAAGCAAACTTTACTTACACTGAAACCATACATAGATCGAAATACAGTGATTGTTGGTGAGTTTAACACACCACTCTCACCTATGGACAGATCAACAAGGCAAACACTCAAAAGAGAAACCTTAGAACTGAACAACTATATAGACCGACTAGATGTAACAGAGATCTGGAGAATATTCCACCCAGTAACACCACAATATACGTTTTTCTCAGCAGCATATGGAACATTTTCCAAAATAGACCACATCTTAGGACATAAAGCAAACCTGGACAGATTCAGAAACACTGAATTTATTCCATGCACACTCTCAGACCATAAAGGCATCAAATTGGAGCTGAACACACATCTCCACTAACGAAAACCCTGTAACTCATGGAGACTGAACAACACATTGTTGAATCAAAAACAATGGATAATCGAAGAGATCAGAACAGATATCCAACTGTTTATGAAATTTAACAATAAGGAGCACACAAATATCAACTCCTTAGGGATACAAGAAAGGCAGTACTCAGAGGAAAATTTATAGCGCTGAGTGCCTACAACAGCAAGTTGGAAAAATGGCAAACCAACTAGTTAATGTCTCACCTTAACCTCCTGGAAAAAGAGCAACAAACCAACCCTAAACCCATTAGGAGAAAGCAAATTATTAAAATCAAAGCAGAATTGGAATAAAAAAACTATACAAAGAATCAACAAAACGAGGAGTTGGTTCTTTGAAAGAATTAACAAAATTGACAAGCCCTTAGCAAATCTTACCAAAAAAAAGAGAGCATATCGAAATAAACAAAATCGCAGATGAAAATGGAAATATCACGACAGAAATTACCAAGATCCAGAATATCATGAGGGAATACTTCTCAAACCTTTACGGCAACAAATTTGAGAATCTAGAAGAAATGGATGAATTCCTAGACAATATTGACATACCCACACTGAACCAAGAAGAGCTAACCCAACTCAACAGGCCTATTTCAAGCTCTGAAATAGAAACGGAAATTAGACAACTTCCACTTAAAAAGAGCCCAGGGCCAGATGGATTCACAGCTGAATTGTATAAGGTCTTCAAAGCAGAGCTCACACCAATACTCCTCAAGATCTTCAACGAAATTGAAAATGAAGGTTCTTTACCAAACTCATTATTTGAAGCCAGTATACCCCTCATCCCCAAACCAGACAGAGATTCATCAAAGAAAGAGATCTATAGACCCATTTCTTTGATGAACATCGATTCAAAACTTCTCAACAAAATACTGGCCAACCGTCTAGAACAACTCAACAAAAAAATTATACACTATGATCAAACTTGATTCATCACAGGGAGGCAAAGCTGGTTCAACATACACAAATCAATTAATATAATTCAACACATCAACAGGAGCAAGGACAAAAATCACATGATTGTCACAATAGATGCAGAAAAGGCATTTGACAAGATTCAAAACCCCTTTATGGTAAAAGATGTGGAGAAACTAGGAATTCATGGAACAATTCTCAATGTAATAAAGGCTGTGTATGAGAAACCCACTGCTAGTATTATACTTAATGGTGAAAATCTAAAGCCATTCCCTCTAAAATCAGGAACGAGACAAGGATGCCCACTCTCTCCACTCCTTTTTAACATAGTACTAGAATTCCTTGGCAGTGCAATAAGGCAAGAAGCAAGCATAAAGGGGATCCAAGTAGGGAAACAGGAAATAAAACTATCCCTATTTGCAGATGACATGATTCTGTATTTAAAGAATCCTATAGACTCTACTCCCAAGCTCCTTGAGCTGATTCAAAGCTTTGGAAGGGTAGCAGGCCATAAAATAAACCCTCACAAATCAACTGCCTTACTTTACGCCAACACTGAGAGGAACGAGGCAATAATCAGGAAAGAAAATCCTTTCACAATAGCCTCAAAGAAATAAAGTACCTAGCAATTAGCTTAACTAAGAATGTAAAGGACCGTTTAGATGAAAACTTTCAAACCCTAAAAAGGAAATTAAAGCAGAAGTAAGGAAATGGAAAAACCTCCCATGCTCCTGGATTGGAAGAATCAACATTGTGAAAATGACAATCTTGCCAAGGGCTATCTACAAATTCAATGTAATACCAATCAATATCCCAATGTCATTCTTTAAAGAAATAGAAGAGGCAATTCAAAATTTCATATGGAATAATAAAAGACCCCGTATAGCAAAAACACTTCTTAGCAGATAGAACAGCGCTGGAGGAATTTCAATTCCAAACTTAAGACTCTATTACAGAGCTATAATTCTCAAAACAGCTTGGTACTGGCACGAGAACAGGCCTGAAGTCCAATGGAGTAGAACTGCGGACCAGATATTAAACCACAGACCTATGGCCACCTAATCTTTGACAAGGGAGCCATCCTCATATCAGATACAATAGGCTTCAAACTAAAATTAGTAAGAAAAGACAAAGAAGGTTACTACATACTACTAAAGGGATCTTTCCTCCAGGAAGACATACCGATCCTAAATATTTACACACCCTTTTGAAGGTTCTCAAAAGACTGAAGATTCTGACAGTGTAAGTTAGATTCAGGCATTGATATTAAATAATGCAATGAGTAGGGATTTATATTTGAAATATCACTGTTTCCAAAATCTAACACACATTTGCTTAATATTTGCTTTTGATTTCCCAAGAAGTTCAGTACAAGCCAACATGTGTGGCATATATCGACTGGGAGAAATTATTCAGAGTATGTGGCTCATTTGAACAGGAGTCAGTGAAAAGATACAGAAGCAGGATACCCATATTGTGATAATTTGTATCTTTTGCATATTTTGTGTTTGTTATTATTTCCATTTGTAGTGTACATTTCTAGGTAAAAACTTTTAAAATGTTTAGAAACAATTTGTTATTTCAACAGCAAAAAACACATTTATATGCCTGATAAAATTCACAGAATGCAAATTTTTCCATATTATTTTTTTTTGTGGTTCATAAATCTTGAACTCAGCCTGGGCACTATCCCTGAGCTCTTCAGCTCCAGGCTACCACCTTACTCTGGAGCCAAGCCCCACTTCCCATTTTCTAAAAGTAAATTGGAGATAAGTGTCTCAGGTCTTTTTGTGCCAGGATGGCTTTAAACCTTGATCCTCAGATCTCAGCCTCCTGAGGAGCTAGGATTACAGAAGTGAGCCACCACCCCATCATGCTCAGCTTTCTGATTTTTTTTTTAAACAAGCCCTTTGGCTGGAACTCGGTCTGAGCACTGTCCTTCAGCTTTCCTCAAGCCTAGTGATCTTCTACTGAGCCACAGCACTACTTCTGGTTTTTTCTGTGTATGTGGTACTGCGGAATTGAAACTTCGTCTTCATACAAGCACTCTACAACTATGCCAAACTCCCAGCCCCTCCACATTAGTTTTTATGATAGATCTTTCCATGCATCCAGGTTGGCTAGAAATCCTTCTTGAGTTTCCCAAGATCAGGGAGTATAGGTGTGTCCCATCCTGTGTGGCTACATAACCATTGTTTAGGGTACAGTTCTCTCTTCATTCTACCCATCTAGAGCAATTTTCATCTTCCATGTATAATCATTAAACATTCAGCTCCTGTTCCTCTCTACTCCATTCTCTGGAACCATCGTGCTTTTTGGCTCTAAGGGTTTGTTGATCCTTGGAAGCTCTGGAAGGGAAAACATACCCTAGCTCTTCCTTTATGACTGCTGTATTTTTAGTATACTGTAATCAAGATTCATCTGTAAAATATAGTAAAATGTTCTTCCTTTTCAATGCATTGTTTTGCATATTTCTACCTTTTGATTATTATTAATAGTTGTGAATGGATTCTCCACATATTTGTTCTAGTCTCTGCTTTCTCTTCCGTTAGGTACAAATCTAGAAATAGAAGTGTTGGACCATATTTCTATGTAATTCTATATTTAGTACTTTTTTAGCACTCTCCACGCAATTTTTGATTGTTTTATATTCCTTGCAGAACTATTCCAAAGTTGTACTTCTTCTCACTACCTTCCCAGTAATAGTTAGACTTTGAAAGTTGTTTTTTTGTATGCGTGTGTGTGTGTGTGTTTGTGTGTGTGTATGTGGATCTTTTTGTTTAAAACTATATTTATATTAACATATTTAAAGTAATGATTTCATTGTAATTTTAATTTTTCTCATGACTGTTAATATTGAACTTCTTTCTACATTTTGAACAACTATTTCTATATATTACTTTTAGAAAATCCTCTCCAATCTCCAATTTTTTCCCTTTTTTTGTGGGGTAGTGGGCAAAGTCATGGGGCTTGCACCTTGGGCCGTGAGCTCTTTAGTTTAAGGCTATTGTCCTACCCTGAGTATTGCCCCTCAGTTCTTCTGCTCACAGCTCCCTACCCCTCTTCCCATTATATACAGAACAAAGGTCATCCTCAGTCTTTTTGAAAAAGTAAAACATACAGTAAATTTGTAGTATAAAACAGCAAGAA
Source organism: Megascapheus bottae (assembly GCF_031878675.1). Classification (NCBI taxonomy): domain Eukaryota; kingdom Metazoa; phylum Chordata; class Mammalia; order Rodentia; family Geomyidae; genus Megascapheus; species Megascapheus bottae. The sequence goes on along the minus strand of NW_028327356.1, from coordinate 677,929 downwards.
ATAAATTTCTTGCCAGGTGCAGTGACTTCTACCTGTAATCCTAGCTACTCAGATATCAGGCTGATATCTAAAGATTTGATTCAAAGCCAGCCTGGGCATTAGAAAATCTATAAGACTCTCATCTACAGTTAACCACTAGAATATGGGAAATGGCACTGTGGCTTCATAGGTAGGGTGATAGACTTGAGTTGAAGAGCTCAGGAACAGTGCCCAGGCCCAGAGTTCAAGGCTTACAAATCACCCAGGCAAAGAAAAGAAAAAAAAGTTTCTTCCCCAAGTGATTATTATGCAAGCCATAGAACATTAACATTCTGGGTGTACTTCACAGTATTATTACTTGATACCCTAAGATTTTGCAATATTCTCAGAGTACCAGCATATGTCATCATATAATGTAGTTCCTTTCCAATGGAATAATTCCATTTATAACCTAAATCGACTCCCCCGACTGATTTTTGTTGATACCACAATTGCTCTATCATGATATGCCACAAGCCATTAAATATTTTATGGTGGGTAATTGGAAAGGAGTCTCATGGAATTTTGTGCCAGGCTGGCTTTGAACCATGGTCCTCAGATCTCAGTCTCCTGAGTAGCTAGGATGACAGGCGTGAGCCACCAACACCTGGCTTGCCTTGTTATTTTTTTGTGGGTCTTGGGACTTGAACTCTGGGCCTAGGCACCATCCCTAAGCTTTTCAGGTCAATAGTAAGTCTAAACATTTAAGTAAAGGAATACAATTCCAACAAAAAAAGAATAAAATTCCAGACATGGTGTGTTTATAACTCAGTGCTAATTACTTGATGAAAATGTGCCATTCCAGAAGCTGGTGTCATTTGATGATGTAGCTGTGGATTTCAGCTGGGAGGAGTGGCAGCATCTGGACAATGGTCAGAGGACCCTGTACAGAGATGTAATGCTGGAGACCTACAGCAACCTGGTGTCCTTAGGTGAGCAAAAGTCAAATTCACTTGCAAGGCCAAGTGCCTTGTTATTTTGCAGATACGTGAATGTTTATCAAACTTTCAATACTATTTAAATGAAAGATTCCAGGCCCTGAGAAGTATCATTACTTTCTAAAGAAAACCTAAGGTAATTTTGTACTCATTCTTCAGGATACCTTCAGGATACTTTGACAACAGTTCTAAATTATGTTTCCTCTAATGGAGACGACATTCCAAACTTACACAGTAATTGTAAGTGGATAAACAATCCAGAATAGAATATATATCATTATTGGAAATAGGATCTACAAATCACTAAACAGTGAGTTTATAATGGAAACCTGGCACTAGGTGCAATGTTTCATGCCTGTAATCTTAAAATATTCAGGAGGAAGAAATCTAAGAATTCTAATTTGAAGCCAGCAATAGCATAAAAATTGCCATGAAACTCTAAAACTCCAAGTAACCCCTCAAAAATGTTAGTGGAGTGTCAAGAGTTTGACTTTGTGGTTGAGTGCTTGCCTAGCATGCATGAAGACCTATGCATGTAAGTGGAGCTGGGACTCAAACTGGTATTTTTCTAGCCTTGAGCAAGACAGCTAAGTTTATGCCATACAAAATGAATCCAGAGCTGGGGAATAGTCAACCATGGAGCCAGTGAGAAATGAGAAAAAAGATTTAATAGATAACTTGTGAGTAGGATGTCTGCGAACTTAAAGCAATGATGACACAGCATAAGCAATAATTCTCTACTGTTTCTAATTTACAGGGCCCTGTGTTCCCAAACCTGTATTAATTGACAAGCTAGAGCACTGTGCAGAACTCTGGATAGGAAATTCCTCTGACAAGAATATCACAGGTGAGTGAATGCATCTTCATATTGATGTTGGAGCCTGAGCCCCATTGGTAAGTTCATGTTGTGATGTACTGATCAATAATATTCTTAGTTACCCTAAATCCTGTGTGGAACCTATGGAATTCTTTGTGAATGAATCAAGAATCATTTTCTTTTCCCAATCCTATGCCTGGTCTCAGGGACTGAGCATGGTCCTTGGGTTTTCTCAAGGCTAGCTCTCTACTTCTTGAGTCATAGCACCACTTCTGGCTTTTTCTTTGTATGTAGTACCAAGGAACTGAACCAGGTCTTTGTGCATGCTAGCCCAAACTCCTTGCACCAAGAATCATAGGGTGATATGACGAATTCTATGTGGCAGTAGAGTTAAAGTTAGATTTCTCTGTAGAAATCATTGTGAAACAAAATAATATGAGAAAGCCATGAGCCCGTGGCTCATGCCTGTAATCCTAGCTACTTAGGAGGCTGAGATCTGAGGATCAAGGTTCAAAGACTGACCTATCACAAAAACACCTTAGACTCTTCTCTCCAATGAAGCAATAGAAAATGAGAAGTGGGGTTGAGGCTAAAGACATAGGGCAGTAGCCTTGAGCTGAAGAGCTCAGGAAGAACAGCCAGGTCTAGAATTCAAGTCCCATGACTGCAAAACAAGAAAGAAAGAAAGAAAGAAAGAAAGAAAGAAAGAAAGAAAGAAAGAAAGAAGAAAGAGGGAAGAAAGAGGGAAGAAAGAGGGAAGGAAGGAAAGGAAGAAAGAAATAAAGAATGATATTTCATTTCTTTAAAACTAAGACTATAAATGATTGAGCAAACAAGGAATAAGTCAGGGCATTATTCTCTGATAAGGATAATATCTTTTTGCTGGTAGGAAGAGACTGGTATTCAGAACCAGACCTTTCCACCAGAAATTGAGCCTAGTGGTAGAGTGCTTGCCTAGCATGCACAAAGACACAGGTTTGATTCCTTATTACCACATACATAGAAAAAGCCAGAAGTAATGACTTCATTGGTAGGGTTCTAGTCTTGAGAAAACCCAAGGACAGTGGTTAGGTCCTAAGTTTAAACCCAGGAATGGAAGGAAAAGAAAAACAACAAAGTTTCAATCAACATAAGAAAATTAACTAGACAATGAGCTGGGGATTTTCTGGTCTTCCATGGTTCTGAGGGACAGGAGTGTTAGAAAAGGAATTTTTATAAGACTTCAAATGGAAAGAAACAAATTTCAAAATTCCCACAAATACTTAAATTGAGACTTTAGTGAGAAGTTGTAACTGAAGGGATATAGGTGTAAGTCCTTACTCTCAAGAATCGTTCTTGCTTGGATCAAAGGCAAACAGACATATACACCAAACTTGTGGCCGCTGAATCTAGAAAAAATTCGTGTTCCTCACTTAATGGTTAATAAGCAAACAGCATTGAAACTGGCTAAGGTAATCCTATCTGGTACTCAGGACCTGAGACTCTTATCTGTAGTTAACTCTAGAAAAGAGTATGTGGGGCTGTAGCTCAAGGATAGGGGTTATAGTCTTCTGCTGAAGTGTTCAGGGACAGGGCCGAGGCCTATAAACTACAAAAAAAAAAAGAAAAGAAAAGAGAAGAAAGTTTTAAAAAGATGCAAAACAGCACAATATTTAGATTATTTCTCAAAAATAAAAGAAAGGCAGCTATTCCTCAATGTATAAACAAAACAGTATTTGAAAAAAAACAGCTGCAGGTATATTATAGTTAGTACTCAGCTTAAAACTGTAGCAATACATAGATGGGTAATTTCAATAAATATTTCCTGTGATATAAAAAGAGAACTAAACACAGAAAAACATTATTGGTCATTGTAAAATATCATTTTCTTAATATGTTAGGGAGAAAAGCATATATTTCTCACAAATCAATTTCCACTTTTATATTTTAAAATATCTAACACTTAGGATGGGAAAGTAAAGTCATTACCTTTACAGTAAGGAATATTTGTATCTCATGTATGTTTGTGTCTTTTTTTCTAGGACTCATTTTAGATGTCCAGGTAATGGAAAATGTGTTCAATACTTACCAGGAAAGTCCACATGAATGTCTATGTGAAGTAGCAGTTGCAAGTAGTATCGAAGTGGAGGAAAACGTGAGATTTGCAACAACTTTAAATTTGAGCTCTACACATAATCCAGAGCTGATTAGTAATAACGGTAACAACTTAGGGGTGAGGACTGAGGAGTTCATTAAGTGTCAGAACATGCTTCTGTCTCCTAAGCCTGATGAGATGCATGCTGCATATAGATCTCGTATGTCTCCTGTTCTTAAAAAATCCATCGCATATTCAGAGCATTTTATTCATGATTGTGACAGTCCAAAAGATCTGCAGTATCATAATTCTGTTCTCCCTGCCCAAGAAATTCTTCAGGGAGGGAGGAAAACTGCTAAATGTACTGTGTGATGAAAAATATTGTACTTAACACCAACCATCACTACACATCTGAAAATGTACACAGGAGAGACTCCTCATACATGTAGTGAATGTGAGAAATCTTTCAGTAATGAAATACGCCTTACAATACCTCAGAGCAAATATCCTGAGATATGTGATGCGTACATCAAGTGTGAAAATTAATTTCTGAGAAGTCAGACCTGACGCTCCAACCTCGATCTCCAAGAGAAGACAAACCTTATGAATATGAGGAACGTAATAAAATTTCTGCCCAGAATTCAGCTCTCAGCACACATCAGAGATCTCACACAGAAGAGAAATCTTATGAATGGGATAAATGTGGGAAGACTTTTAGACTGAAATCATACCTCACTTTGCACCAGAGAAGACACACAGAAGAGAAACCTTATGAATGTAACAAATGTGAAAAGTCTTTCACCCAGAAGATACACCTTCGAGTTCATCAAATAACACACACAGGAGAGAAATCTTATAAGTGTAATGAATGTGGAAAGTCTTTCCAAGGGAAGGGAAAACTTCGTGTTCATCAGAGAATACACACAGGAGTGAAACCTTATGAATGTAACCAATGTGTAAAGTCTTTCCGACAGAAATCTTCCCTCAAATTGCATCAAAGAATACACACAGGACAGAAACCTTATGTGTGCAACAAATGTGGAAAGACCTTCAAGTGGAAGTCATATCTTGATGGGCATAATAGAACACACACAGGAGAGAAAACTTATGCATGTAGTGAATGCGGAAAGTCTTTCAAATGGAAGGTAAAACTCCATGTTCATCAGAGAATATACTCAGGAGAAACACCTTATGAGTGTAACATATGTGGAAAGTCCTTCACACAGAAGCCAAACCTCAACATGCATAAGACAATTCAAACAGCAGGAAAACCTTATGAATGTAACCGATGTGGAATGTCTTTCAAATGGAAGTCTTCCCTCAAATTGCATCAGACAACACACACAGGAGAGAAACTGTACGAGTGCATCAAATGTTGTAAGACCTTCAGATGGAAGTCACATTACAGGAGGCATAACAGAATTCACACATATTAGAAACCTTAGGAATATAACCAAAGTTGAAAGTCTTTCGTGCAGTATTCACCCTTCAGGAAGCTTAAGAGAGTTCACACATATGAGAAGCCTTAGCAATGTAATAAATAGGAAAGACTTTTTAGTCTGTGGAAGAAAACTCAGCTTGTGTCACAGAACCAACACAAGATAAAACCCTTAATGAATGTAGCAAATGTTCAGTCTTTTCCCCAGAAGGCACAAGTCAAGATTTATCACTAAACACCCACAGGATAGAATCCTATGAATAAAATGAAAGGGAAATTTTTTTGAAGAACTCATAGTTGAGTTTGCATGATACCACACAGACACAGGATAAAAATCGTATGAATATAAGAATATGAAAAATCCATCATGAACGCATGACTAAGTATAAAATGCACATAGGAGAGAAAAACCTTATGAATATTACAAATGTGGAAAGTGTTTGACCTGGGAGGCATACTTCTGTGTTCATCACAAACCTGATTCCCATAGAAGAAAAGAAAACTAATGAATACAACAAATGTGCAATGACTTTTAATCAGAAGTCAGTCTTCAGTACATTTCAGAACATACACAATAGAGAAATTCTGAGTAATGAAAAACATTCAGCTATATATAGAATCTCTGTATATGGGAGCATTAGGGTAAGTCTTCTAAACAAAGTCAACCTTCAGCAAGCATTAAGAGCACTCACAGAAGAAATAATAGCATGTAGAAAAACCTTTGTCAGAAACCTCTAAAAGCTGACTGTGTGGCTTAGTGGTAGAGTGCTAACCTATCAAGGATGAAGGCCTGGGTTAGATTCCTCAATACTACGTGAAAGAACAAGCCAGAAGCAGCACTGTGGTTCAAATGGTAGAGTGCTAACCTTGAGCAAAAGTAGTTCAGGCCCTGAGTTCAAGCCTAAGGAAGAGAGAGAGAGAGAGAGAGAGAGAGAGAGAGAGAGAGAGAGAGAGAGAGAGAGAGAGAGAGAGAGAGAGAGAGAGAGAGAGAGAGAGAGAAAGAGAGAGAAACAGGAAATTCTAAATTTTACAGAGATAGAGAAGGAGAGAGAGAAGGAGACAGAAACTACTTTCTAAACTTTACAGTCTTTCTATTTCCTTACAAATTCGTCTATGTCATTCTTTCTGACAGAAGCACAGAATTCCATTGTGTAAAAATACCATATTTGATCTACTCATCAACTGACGGGCATCTGGGTTGGTTCCATACCTTTGCTATAGTAAATAGTGCTGTGATAAATGTTATTGTTCTAGTGAATTTAGTATGTCCTATCTGGACGATTGGCAAGTAGTGAAATTGCTGGATCACAGGGGAGCTATATATTTAGTCTTTTTGGGATACTGCCATAGTGCTTTCCATAGTGGTTGAACGAGTTTGCAATCCCACCAGCAGTGTAGTAGTGATCCCTCCTGGCCACATCCCGTCCAGCATACGTTATTAGATTTCTGGGTCTTGGCCATTCTAACTGGAGTGAGGAGGAAAAGGGAAAGAGGAACTGAAACTTTCTCTCCTTACAGATGACATGATTCTGTATTTAAAGAACCCTATAGTCTCTACTCCGAAGCTGCTTGAGCTGATATAAAACTTTGGTAAGGTAGCAGGGTATAAAATTAACCCTCATTGTCAACTGCCTTCTTATATGCCAAGAAACGAGAGGAATGAGGCAAGAATCAGGATAGCAACTCATTTTGCTATCAAAGAAAATAAAATGCCTAGGAATTAACTTAGAATGTAAAGCACCTTTTTGATGGAACTATAAACCCTGGAGAAGGAAATTAATGCAGAACTGAGGAAATGCAAAAACCTATGCTCCTGGTTTGGAAGAAGTAATATTGTAAAAATGGCAATCTTCAATCAATATCCCAATGTCATTCTTTAAAGAAACAGAAGAGGAAATCCAAAATTTCACTTGGAATAATAAAAGACCCCTTATAGTCTGTCTTCTTGCATGATACATAATGTTTAATCTCACCTTCTCCACAAAATCTCACCTTTCTCATTGAGACATAGGTGGCCCTGTTTACTAGCAGCAAAGGTTCAAACGCGCAGTTTCAGGTGTCACCACTGCCTCTGTTACTGGGTAGATCCAACTCTGTCATCGATTCTGAGGTCTGCTCTGGGAGTCTTGGTCACAAGTTGTTCTGTGGCATCTGCTGCCAGCCTATGCCTATTTGCTTCCTTTTCTCCAGCAGCCTACAACAGGGAATGAATTTCACGAGCTGATGCTCTCCTTCATATGCAGGGCAGGATGAGCCCAACCCTCCCTCATCTTCCTCTTCCAATTTTTGGGAAAAAATGTGCTGGCAGAAGTCCTCAGGTGTGGTGCATGGCTGATCCACACTTTTAATCCAGGCTGGTCAGGAGGCTGAGATCTGAGTATGGAAGTTCCAAGTCACCTAGAACAGGAAAGTCTGATAGATTCTTACTACCAAAAATAAAAACAGCTGGGAATGGATTTTGGGATCAAGTGGTAAAGGGATAGTCTTGAGTACAAATGCTTAGTGCCCAGGCCCTGAGTTCAGGCTCCAGCACTGCCAACAACCTCACTTTAGTGAGATTTTAGCTTTATCCATGTAGGCACATCTCACTGGAATCTTTGCTGGTAGAGATAGTCTTCATAATTTTGTCTCAAGGTAAAGGTCCTCCTGGGGTAGTACACAAAAGATGTCATGGAGAGAGGAGCCCCACTTGCTCCAGGTTTGAAGATGGCATAGGTCAAGCCAGCATGGAATTGGCACATCAGTCTTTTTCCTAGCACCACCTACCAGTGAATGTCAAATGACATTGATTGTTGTGGGATTGTGTGATTGAAGTGCCTCATTAAGGGCAGTGTTAGCACATCCAAACTTGGACACCAGGAATGCTGAAATCTCAAAGCTAAGATTTCTGTTGGCTACAGAAATGCTGGTGTGTCTGTTATTCACTAAAAGTTCAGGTGCAAAGATTCTGAAGCTTGATGCCATTTGTTTATTCCATTTAGTAAAATTATTTTAATGCACTGTATAAGTTAAAACATTTGATAAGAGTCAGGGGTAGTGAAAACGTTGTTCTTGAATTCAGGTGTCTGGCAAGGTAATGGGGGGGTGTTGGTGGCTGGGACTATGAAGCTGGAGCTGCTATCAAACAATGGATCATGTTCCTCTTTCTCTGGGAGAAATGACTCCAAAGATGAAATTTGAATGGTCAGGAAAAGATGATGATGTACTCAGGAAATTTCTCCTAAACAAATGCTCATGTGGAAGTGGGATGGGGGCTGGGCATGTCTGAGGCAGAGCTTAAGGGGGCTTCTCATGGCGTTGAGAACGTTCCTTGCGACTTCAGGCATGCAGCAGGGTGTTTTAGATGACCATTGTGAGATGGATGGAATAAGACTGGAGACAAGATGAATGCTGGGATCCTGCAATGCTCTTGCATGAGTGGCTGGTGGCTCACCTGAAAGAACTAATTATGTCTAAAAAAGAAATCAGGAATTTGTTTTGATTAGATAATACCTGTAATCCGAGGCATTTTCAGGATCCTGATCTTAGTATTGTGGTTTAAAACCAACCCAGCAAAGGGAAAAATGCATGAGACTCATACTCCCAGTTTAGAGCAAGAACAAAGATTGAAGTAGAGCTGTGGCTCAAGAGCTAGAGTGCTACCTTGAGCAAAGAAAAGCTAAGAAAAAGCTCCAGGTTTTGAGTTCAAGGCCAGGAATGAAAGAAGGAAGGTAAAAAAGAGAAAGATGTGAGGAAGGAAAATATATAAATGAAAGAGAAGGAACTAGAAATTTAAAACTAGAGAATATTTAAAAGTCATCAGTCCTTCTAAGAAAAGTGTTGGAGTATGGGTTCTATATGTGGTGAACTGGAAGCCCAGCAGTGACTTGTTAACCAAAGAGTCACCATGATGAGCAAAGGATAGAAATCTGCATGAGCCTCTTAGCGGATGGAGTGACAGAAGAAAACCTCAGCTCCCATCCCATAGTTAGAAGTATATAGAGATGGGGAAGTTGGCATCACCTTGATGTCATTGTGTCCATGGAGACTGGAAGCCATGGCTCTGTGAAAGCACAATGTTCTGGTTACTGAGCTGAGAGGCTGAGGAGAGCCAAGTCCTGGCCATGAAGAAATCAGAGTGGCAGCAGAACAACTCTGCTGCAGTGTGTGCCTGCTTGGCTGTTCTTATTCTGTGGTGGATCAGGCTGGAGCGGGTGATAGTAACTGTTTTGTGGTCACAAGCCCTTCACCAAGAGCTTCCTCTGAGATCCTCATAAGCTAGAGGGTGGCTGGTGTTGGGATGTGTGTGGGGTGGAAGTGACAGAGGGATGGACGCATGGCAAGGTGGGTGAAGAGATGAGAGGAATGATGAGAGCCCAGTTCATTGGTTTCCAAGGTTAATGGGTGGGAGGTAGAGAGGCATGATGGAGGAATGATGGAGGCAGGGGAAGGTGGTGACAGATTGAGGCCATCTGTAGTGCCAGCCTGGCCATCATCTGAAGCCCATAGGCAGCTTCCTGACCCTTCACTTAGTCCTGCTCCTTGTGGAGGGAATGAGAGTTTCATGGACTTTCCTTTCTGGACTGGCTTCAAACAGAAGCTATGCACAGTTTTCAAACCATACCCTACTGAAGAAGGGAAGCTTGATCTGGTGCTTAACTGGGTTGCACTTTGGCTCCGTTTGCTATGCCTCACGGGAGGGGGCTCATCATTTGTAGACTAAGATATCATGACCTTCAAAGCCAAATGCTTCCTGAAAGTTCAGGGTCCCAGCCTATGTGTTGGGCCGGGGTGAATACATTCTCTGTTATGCTGGGTCATCAACCCATGTTTTAAGCTGGAAGTAGGCAGTGCCACATTTGATAAGAACATCTGCCAGAGATTGTCACCTCATGAAAGCAGATTCTAAATTTGTATTCCATTTCCTGTGGTGGAGAAATCCCCTCCAAGTTAGAAAGGCTCACATCCACCTGCAGGTCACACTCCTAATGCACCCTTGAGTGTCCTCATGGTATTGGGATCTAAGTTTGTAGGGAATGCTGCTTTAGTCCATGAATTAGCTGGACAAGTGATGACAAACGTGTTGTGGATTAATATGAGAACAATTTAAGAATCCCTGGAGGAGCATCAACCTGACCCTCTGTGGTGCTATAAATCTGATAGGATGTTCCAGACTGAGAAACAATCACATGGCTTTGTGTTTGGCATCCAGACAAGTGAGTGCATGTCTTAGCTGTCAGCCAATACAGAGGAGGACATGAATAAGTGGGTAGAAAGCATCTGTCAGACCCCTGTCTGGGCGAAGGTGGAGAGAACATAGGAAGGTAGATACCATGCCTGTGGTGGGGCCAAAAAAAGGGTAAAAGAGGCAAAGGAACCAGGTACTGGTAGCTCAAGACTGTCATCCAAGCTACTCAGGAGTTTGAGATCTGAGGATCACAATTCAAAGCCAGCCCAGGACAGAAACTCCATGAGACTCTTATCTGCAATAAACTACTGAATGCAAGAAGCTCAAGCTCAGTGACAGCATCCAGGCCTAGCGTTCAAAACCGAGGACTGGCAGAAAAAAGTATCAAAGGTCAAGAAGCTGGCCAAAAGTTAGAGGGACTCTATCTTGACAAACAATACAATGGTAAGTTGCACTCAGAAGACTTGCACAAAATCTGGAAATGCCTGAGACCTATCTATGTATGTTTCCTGTTTGTCTAAATACATATGTTTATGCATTTATATATTAGTATAGAGAGACAGATCAATACATATGACTATACATATATACATAGCCAGACACTTATGGGTGGGTGGTATACTGTGTGAGAGTTTGTGTTTGTGTTTTGTGGATGGCTATCTCTGTTTAAGAAAGATAGAAAATATGTAAATATCTTTAAAAAAACGATAAAATATAGAGAGACATAAGCTCTTGAGGGAATCTGAAATGACAAGATTATTCACAGGCACGTTTATCCTTATGGATTCCTCAGCAAGTTTTAATTTTTTTCATTATTTTCTTTCTTATTTTGAACCAGTGCTAAGGATTTCTCTCAGGGACCAGGTGCTGCCAATTACTAATTTTCTCATGGCTGGTACAAGAGGAACTGAGCCACAGTTCCACTTTTGCCTTATTTATTCGTGCTTAACTGAAGATAAAGATTTCTATCAGTGACTTTCTTTCAGTGGCTGGATTCTAACGAGGATCCCCAGACCTCAGGCTTCTCTATAGCTACAATTAACAATATGAGAACCCAGCACTGGGTTCCAATGCACAGGGCAAGAAATTGAGTGAATCTCTCAACTCCAATTAGCTATAATAAGCTAGAAGTGAAAGACCAATACCTTTGAGGAAAAGATGCTGAGGGTTATCACACAGGCCCTATGAGTAAGCCCGAAACCCTGTACACATGTGTGCATGCACACATTGGCAGATACACACACACATGCACACACACAATATCTCAGGCAATATTGTATTTTGAATTAATATCCAAAGATTGGACAACAGGATAGCAAGTAATAAAATCTGTTTTTCTTGTCTACATTGAGGGAAAGGGATAAGTCACCAGATGCAGAAGCGAAGAATTCAGAGGCAAATGCTGTGAGTGAATAACTTGTAAAAAGCACATTTCTTTTCTTTTCTTTTCTTTTGTTTTTTTCTGCCATTCCTGGGGCTTGAACTCAGGGCCTGAGCACTGCTCTTGGCTTTTCCCAAGTCTAGCCCTCTGCCACTTGAGCCGCATTGCCATATGGATTTTTATATCTGTGTGATATTAAGGACTCAAACCTAGATCTTCATGGATGCTAAGCAAGCACTCTACCACTGGGCCAAACTCTAAACCCCGATTAAGTATTTATAAATAGTCATCATCATCATATCAAAATATCCTTTCTCCTACAAAGAATGAACACTTATCTATGTCTGTAAGACTTTTTTTATGTCACCAATGCTTCTGTGATTTTCCCACTTGCATTTTTACAGATGACAGCACAGATATTCATCAGGAAGAAAAATTGATTACGATACAGAAACCTAACAACGTCCTAGTAGATTGAAGTGAAAAATATGTGCAAGATGGCCTGGGTGTTTCATCTATTTGTAGAGTGCTTGGCTACCACACAAAAAGAGTCCGGTTTGATTCTGCAGTACCATATACATAGAAAACTCTGGAAGTGGTGCTGTAGCTTGGTGGGACAGCTATAGCCTAAAGAAAGCCTAAGAACAATGGTCAGGCTCTGAGGTCAAGTCCCAGGACTAGCAAAAAAATGTGCAAGAGGCAAAATGCAAGCTGAGAAGTTACTGTGAAGCAAAATGTCTTGTGAAGGGTAAGGGGAATAGTGACAGTTAAGTTTGGATCTTACCTAAGAAAGGCTCCTTGAGCCTGAGACCAGGCTAGCACTTACGCCTAGTTAATGACTTGGGATTTGAACAAAAAGTGTGCTGTTTACTACATCCATATGTGAGGTGGGAAGGGAGATTCAGCCTCCAGTATGTCTTTGGGGAGGTCTTCTGTGAGCAAGGAGCTTTGGTCATTGGGCCTTGAAAGGTGACCCTACCTCCCTCACAATGGAACAGAATATGGAACCCTGGTAACCAAGCCACTGTATGTGACAACCAGCTCAAGTCAGCTCCCTTGGCCTGTGGCTCAGGAAGCAGAAAGATGTTGCTGTGCTGTTGCCAAAGGTCAGGAGGCTCGGATCTCAGGCATGAGAGATATGGATGTCTCACTTGAAGAAGTAGATGCTGGATCAGGGCCAAGACAAAATTCCAGTATATCAGGCATTTCTCTAGGAAGAAAGCCAGGAAACTCCAGGGAAACTCAGATGAGGTATATTGAGAGGAAACCTATTTGAACCCATCATCCTGCCCACAAACTACAACCTTCTTGTGTGCTTTCAAGTGACTCTACTGAGATTAGAGTGTGTCATTTCCAATCTACTCTATACCAATTCCTCAGTGTGAAGTGTGGTCCCATTCCTACGTTTGAAATATCCACTGTGTTGCCAATACAGTGTGATGGTAAGTCAGCTCAGACTCTGAATGAGCCTTGTAACCTATGGATCCTGGAGGAAGGCCTGTTGGAGATGCTGCTGACAAAGCTGATCCCTGCCTACCAGAAAGGTGATCTCTTTTATGTGGGAAACTTCCTGCACAATTTCAAATACTGGAGGACAATATAGTAGTTGCTGGAAATTCTCTTGAAAAAGTGAGTGTTCCCCTCCAAACCCATGTTTGCTCACCCCTCCTGGCCAAGTCTTGGAATACTTTGCTCCTCTCTGAGCCTGTTTGTTTCACTGGGGTGTTCACAGGGGAGCTAAGCATGATACAAGTGCACAAACTACTTTATTATGACTGGGACACCATGCCATTTCATTTCCCTCACAAGCTACTGGAGTCTCAACAGTGTGCTTACTGAGAAGTTGGATTTCAGGCATGAGTAAGTGGCTCCCAACTGCAGCCCTCACCTAGGTGACATCCTAGGAAATCCCATTTCCCAGTAAGAAATGAGGTGTCAGTACTAATGGCGGAGGCCTGTGAAATACTGGAGTCAGAGGAAAAGCTGGGGGCTGAATCACTTTTGAGCCATCAGGGAGGGATTGTGATAGCTTTGCCTGTTAGAACCTGAAAGCATTTATATTTTGGTGTGTGGTCCAGTGCTGCCACTTGAACCTGAACCCAGGTCTAAATGCCATCCCTTTGGTGTTCAAAAATTAGCACTGTACCATTTGAGTCATAGGTCAAGTTCTGGCTTTTTGCTGCCTAATTGAAGACAAGTGCCTTTAGACTTTTACTGACTAGACTGGCTTTCCACTGTGATCTTCAGAGCTCAGCCTGCTGGGTGGCTAAGATTAGAGGAATGAGCATTTAGTTCTTTATTTAGAGCATTCACTTATTGATTTATTTAGAGCATTTACTTAGTTAATTTAAGGTGCGTTTACTTTGGACAGATGCATAGAGGCCTCTCTCAGAAGCTTCTGGAAGTGGGGTGTAAAAGTCATCCTGTTCTCGAGTGTCTCTTACCCCCCTCCCAGCACATAAGTGCACATCTCTGCAGGACAGCCACAGCATTAGAATCCTGCAAGAAAGGGGCTTTGGTAAAAGGCTCAGGATGGAGAGAGAAGGCTCTCACTTTCCTTGTACCGAATGTGCCCACAGCATCATGTGTTCCATCTATACGATGTGAATGGACTTCTACCCCAGTGATTTCTACGAGTTCAAGAACTGCCACAACCTGACACAACTCAAGCTCTATATGAGGCTCCACATGTCGGCTTTGGACCTGCTCTTCTAAACACAAACTTTTTGACCAGCTGGAGGAATATGCGACCAGTAAGACCAAGAAAAATTAGAAGTCCTGGTGTGGGTGCCTCAGAACCTGTGAGTAGGAAGCCCATGTGGCCTAGATATTGGTTGGCCCTTACTTCTACAGAGCTTGGCAAAATGCCCTTTATTGGTGGTGTCAGCCAGGTAATGTCTCTCCTCTGAAAGGACTCGGGAATAAGCACTCATTAGAAAGACCCTACACCTCCTCAGTGTTCAGTCCAAACTCCAGTTCTACAGGTTCCTCCATTAGATCCTCATGGAAGTTGAGTGACACTTCAACTTGCAGAGTCCACTCTGTCCACTCTGTACCTATTTCCATTCTTAGGTTTGGGTCATCGTGGAAGAGCTTATCCTGAACTCCGGATGAAAAACCCACCAATGGAGCTGGTGACTGATGGAGACTGAGAATCATCACTGCACTCCAGAAAGCATGGGCCTTCTGTAGAAATTACCAAACAGGTTTAGAGTCCTATGGATATACCTTTTGCTCTGAACCCCATGTGTGACACAGTTGAACCTGCAGATACTATGGAGGAAGAAAAAGAGCAGCCAGATTTCCTTCCGTTTCCTTTCACACTCCACCCAGAGTCAGTCCATCTGAGTCAGAGTAACACTCCACATATTGTGCAAGCTGAAGGGGCACACGCTGGGCTCATGGAAAATGTCCCCATGGGAAGCAGCAAGTGTACTCTCAATACTGGATTCATTGGAGGAAAATGAATCCATCCTCACAGAATATCCAGACCCATCCATCTCACTAAAAGAGACTCAATCTCCATTCGACAAACCAGAATCCATCCCCCTCTTAACTCAGGAAGGACATTCTGTTTCTCATGAGGAAGGAGACCCTTCTGAGGACTCTGAAGTAGAATTACTGTCTGAAGGCAACTTGGAGGCCAGTCTGGATTTAGAGCTTCCCTGTCCCCTTCCTAAAAAGACGTCTCTTTATCTTGCTCTCATGATTCTTGTCAAGTATTCATTGTATTTACTTTGCTAACTATTAAACTCTCATTGTTAATATTATGGTGTGCAGTTCTTCAGTGCTTATTATACTGTGTTTTATTTTCCACTTATAATGTGAGACCTCAGACACATAGGTCCTGGGTGGGCCAAAAACCAGACAGGTCTGGTCCCATAGAAGACAACCTTACTGGATATACAGGGAACTATGAAATGCATGGAATCACCAGGAATCCAGGCCAGGCCTCCATGGAAAGACAAGTCAGCTACCAAAGCTTAAGGACAGAGCAGATGCCTGGAAATGTGTTTTGTCAATTGGGAGAAGTGCCAGAGTAACTGTAATATTATGTGGGACTCTGTTCTGTGAGTTCAAGTCTGTTTATATATCCATTGTGCTTTGTACAAATATTTAAGAAAATTAAGACTCCACAATACCATCAAAAATCTACTTTGGCTTTGAATGTGGCCTAGTTGTAGAGTGCTCGCCTAGTATACAAGAAGACCTTGATTCAATTCCTCGACACTGCATACACAGAAAAAGCAGATGGGGCACTGTTGCTCAGGTGTAAGAGTGCCACCCTTGAACAAATGTGGCCAAGGACAGTTCCTGGTCCCTCAGTTCAAGCCCCAGGACTAGCCAAACAAGAAATCATACCATTTTCCACACATTTGGAAATAAATCTGTTTTATCTAACCCTACTTCTTTTTTGCCAGTCCAGGGTGTGTGCCACCAAGCCAAACTACTGGCCCCCAACCCTACTATTTTTAATCATTTAATTTTTTTACATAATCATATTTCATGCTGTCTGTATTAATACCATAAACAGTATGCTTAGTGTAATAATGTTAAAGGGAAAACATAAGAAATTAATAACTAAAATTCCTTTTATATTAGTTTTATAGCATTACTACAATTTTATGAGAAAAATTACTTAGAATGTTTATTTTAGAGTTCAAGTAATCCATTTTGATAAATATATCAACCTACATCATTTATTTGAACACATTTCAAACTATTTTTTTCAGGAATGAAAATACATATATATTTGTTGTAAATGAAATTTATGACTTGGGGGGAAGGGAAAGAGAAAATGGGGGAGGGGGTAACAGTGTTTACAAGAAATGTACTCATTACATATGTAACAGCAATCTCTTTGTATATCACCTTGAACAACAAATTTTTTGAAAAGTACAATAAGTTTAAATGTCTACTTTGGGCAGAATTTTTTTTTGCCAGTACTGGGCTTAGACTCAGGACCTGAGCACGATCCTTGTTTTTGTTTTTGTTTATTCTTAAGGCGCAAGTTCTATCACATGTGCCACAGCACCACTTTTATCTTTTTTTATCAATGTTGTGCTGAGGAATTGAACTTGGGTCTTCATTCATGTTCTGCAAGAACGCTTCCACTAGGCTTAACTTATGGCCCCAGTGGGAAGGAAGTTTTCCATAAAATATGTAGGAAATATGTACACTAAGGAAAATCCATCAAAAATAGAAGAAAATTTATACTTAGATAACAACATGCCAGTATTATGGCCGATCTCTGTAATTCTAGCTTCAAGAGTGGCCTATTTAGACCGGGAGTTGGCTGGCTGAAGTAAAGTGCTATCCTTGAGCAAGCCCTAGGATAGTGCTCTGGCCATGAGTTGAAGCCATAGGACATGCAAAAAATAATAATTTAATGCCCGTGACTGGTGGCTCACCCTGGTAATCCTAGCTACCCTGGAGGATCGAGGTTCAAAGATGGCCCAGGCATAAAAATCTGTGAGAATCTTATTTCCAAATAATCCAGAAAATTCAAAATGACAATGTGCCTCAAGTGGTAGAGCTCTTCCCTTGAGCGGAAGAGCATAAGGTAAACATCCAGGCCCAGAGTTCAAGCCCCATGAGTGAAAAAAAGAAAAAGAAAAAGAAAGCCCTTATCTAAGGCTGGAGTGCAGACTAGTGGTAGTTTGCTTGCCTAGTATGCACAAAGCCCTGTGTTCAATTACTCTGTACCACTTACACCAAAAAAAAGCTGGAAATGATCTCATAAGGTTGGGTTCTGAGGATCACAGTTCAAAGCCAGGCCAGACACTAAAGTCCATGAAAATGTTACTTCCACTTAAGCACCAGAAAACCAGAAGTGACACTGTGGCTCAAGGTGTTTAAGGTTGTAGCCCAGGGACACTGCCAAGGTGTACAATTAAAGTCTTACAACCAAAAGAGACAGAGAGAGAGAGAGACAGAGAGAGAGAGAGAGAGAGAGAGAGAGAGAGAGAGAGAGAGAGAGAGAGAGAGAGACAGAGAGAGAGAGAGACAGAGAGACAGAGAGAGACAGAGAGACAGAGAGAGACAGAGAGACAGAGAGAGAGAGACAGGCAGACAGACAGAGACAGACAGAGACAGAGATAGAGACAGAGACATCAAACAGTCAGGCACTGCTGGCTGAAGCGTGTAATTCTACGTACTATGGAGGCTGAGATTGGAGGATCTTGGTTCAAAGCCCAAAGCCAGCCGGGACACATATGTTTGTGAGACTTACATCACCAATTAACTACCAGAAACCAAAAATGGAGCTGTAGAGGAAGAGCGCTAGCCTTGAGCTGAAGAGGTCAGGGACAGTCCAGGCCCAAAGTCCAAGCAACATGACGAATCAATAATAAAAAAAAAGAAGATAGCTAATAGTAATGATGAATAATTTTGGGATGGGAGTTTGGCCTAGTGGTAGAGTGCTTGCCTAGCATGCACGAAGACCTGGGTTCAATTCCTCAATATCACATACATAGAAAAATGCTGGAAGTGGTGCTGAGGCTGAAGTGGTAGAGCCCTAGCGTTGAGAAAATATAAGGACAGCCTTCAGTCCCGGAGTTCAAGCCCAGGACTGGCCAAATCAAAAGTAGGAGAGCACTGGCATTGAACTGAAGATCTGAGGAACAGCCCATGCACAGAGTTCAAGCACCGCAAACAACAACAACAAAATCTATGAAATGGCAGTGGTGGTTTTAAGCTAAGCAAAAATAGAGTAGAAATTGGTAAAATACATATTTGTGTGTAAGCAAAATAGCCAGACTTATGCATTAGAACAGGATAGCAACTTGAAAAAAAATTTTGTTTTCCATCTCACTAGGTCCTGTCTCTTAATTTATTCAAGTAAGTAAAATGCTGGGTTTTATAATCATTGCTCTGAATATTAGAAAATCATAATATCTCTCATTAACCAACAAAGACCAGGAACTGGGGCTTCGTTCAAATGGCAGAGTATCAGGCAAGAGAAGAAAAAATTGAAGTAAGAACTTGAAGTTCTTGATCCAGAACCTGCATAGTAACAGAGCAGCAGCCTGGTGATGGTACCTCACACCTATAATCTTAGCTACTCAGGAGGCTAAGATCTGAGAATCAAAGTTTAAAGCCAGCCAAAGTACCCAGTTAACTGCCAGAAAAACCAGAAGTGGCACTGTGGCTCACAGATTAAAGCACTAGCCTTGAGCTGAAGAGCTCAGGGACAGTGCCCAGGCCCAGAGTTCAAGCCCCACAATTGACAAAAATCAAACAAGCAAACAAAACTCACAAAGAAGCCTGCAGACCACAGTGGTTCTGCTGAGTCTCTTCTCTATGGGGATCAGGAAACATTTCACTTTTTCTGTCTCTTCCCATCTCAACATTCATACTAAAATAAGACTGTGTTGAAAGTTTCAATTTATAAAAATGTTTTTCATGAAGCACCCTGAAATATTCATCGCTTATATCTCAATTGAAGATAGTTGATTTGGGGCTGCATTGGTAGAGTGCTAGCCTTGAGCAGAAAAGTTCAGGAATAGAGCTGAAGCACTCAGCTGAACACCCAGTGCCAACACACAAAAGAAATTATGCACTTTATACATATTTTCTAATTTCTTAATGAATTTTTCAGTCTGTATAAATATAGGGTACATTCCTTGTTACTTAAGTAAGATTGCTCTTTTTTTTCTTTTTGCCAGTCGTAGGGCTTGGACTCAGGGCCTAGACATTTTCATTGGACTCGCTTGCCCAAGGTGAGTGCTCTGCCTCTTGAAACACAGCGCCACTTCTAGCTTTTATTCTGAGTATGCGGTACCGGTGAATAGAACCTAGGTCTTCATGCATTCTAGGTGAGCACTCTACCATTAGGCTACATTCCCAGGCTGTGAGATTCCTCTTACAGTCATTGTATGTTCACAGAGTTTGATCTCACACACTGTAGGGCCCTGGTTGGCTTTGACCTGTGATCCTAAGCCCTGAGCCTCCTAAGTAGCTGAAATTAAGTTGTGAGCCAGCATGATGGCTTCCATTCTTTTTTCTACAAAAATATATGTAGTTATCTAAAATATATCTATAGCTGACAAAAATGAATCTCTCCCAAACAAATCTTCAAAGAAACAACCATCCTATTAAAAGGGGGGCTAAAGACTTAAAAGAGTATTCTCTGAAGAAAACATTAAAATGAGCTTTAGCCACATGAAGAAATGCTCCATATCTCTAGCAATAAGGGAAATGAAAATCAAAACAACTTTGAGATTCCACCTGACTCCAGTCAGAATGGCCATTATCAAAAAATCTAATAAGAGATACTGGTGGGGAAGTGACCAGGGGGGATCACACCTACACTGTTGGTGTGAGTGTAAACTCGTTCAACCACTAGGGAAAGCAGTGTGGTGGTTCCTCAAAAGACTGAACATAGAGCTCCCCTATGATCCAGCAAATCCACTACTTGGCATCTACCCAATTGTCCAGAAAAAAGGACATACTAAAACCACTAGCACAATGATGCTCATTGCAGCACTATTTACCATAGCAAAGCTATGAAACCAACCCAGATGCCACTCAGTAGATGACTGAATCAAGAAGATGTGGTACTTATACACAATGGAATGCTATGCTGCCATCCGAAGGAATGACATCGCCACATTTGTAAGGAAATGGAAAGACTTGGAAAAATTCATATTAAGTGAAGCAGCCAGACCCAAAGAAACATAAGCTCAATGGTTTCCCTCATTTGTAATAATTAGTTCACATCTAGGACTCTCCTAGCAGAGGATTACAATAACTCAAAAACCTATGTATATAAGGTCATATAGGATGAGACTAAATGAAAGGATCTCTAGGATATGGGAACAAGAGCTATATCTTGTGTCATCGTTGCTCTTAATCTTGTGTGATTTTTGTCCTTAATCTACTATGTTATTTCTCATCTCTTATTTTGCCCTCTGGTTAATGTCAGATTGTTACTGTATCTGATCTTTTCCCTGGCTTATTGTATATATGTTAATTTGTTTATGTCAAATAGGAAAGGGAAAGGGGGAAACAAGATGATTGGGAAGGGGAGGGGAGAGGGAACTGGGGACAAAAACATGTGGAGTGGAATAAATGTGTGAGAAGTAATGCAGTCCACTACCTGTAAATGTAATCCTAACCCCTCTATACATTACCCTGAAAATAAAAAAGAGACTATAAAAATATCTGTAGAAAATGAGTTTGGATGATGGAAACAACCAGATGCCCTACTACAAAGAATGTGATACACGCACACACACACACACACACACACACACACACACACACACACACACACACACACACACACAAAACGCACACACACACAATGGAATGATACATAGCTAACCGACAAGATAAAATAATGGCATTCTCGGGGAAGTGGATGAAAAGGAAAAAAATCATATTAAGTGAAGTAAGCCAAACTCAAAGGAACATAGGCCCAAGAGTCTCCCTCATTTGTCAAATTCAGTAGAAACCTTGGGCTCTGCTACCAGAGATTTACAATAGAACAAAATCTAGAGACATCGTGACAAATAGTATGACACTAAATGTAAGGACCTCCAAGATAAAGAAACAAAACTCATATAAATACCACTAATGTCCTTGCTCTAAGTGGTACAGAAATTTTCTTAATGAATCAAGGGGTTTTATTACATCTTTATGCAATTATTTTAGTTCTGAGTGTTCTACACTCAATGATACTTCTGGAAAGATGATATAGCTGACTGTGTAGATGGTATGAAGACATACTGGCCTAAACATAGAATAAAGCATTGGTAAGTGGCTGTTAGCTGTGCAGATTCTACTGGAATATGTGGAATGAATTTATTAAGCACAATCCAGGCTCTTAGTCAGATCAGGATCAAGATTATGTGGTTCCTTGAGATGAATGAGGAAAGATCAGAAAAATCTACTAAGATATCCAGATATATTTTTTAAACTAAGGTATCTGGACTCCTTTTTTTTGTTTCTTGGTGGGAAGCTTGAACGTTGGACCTGGGCAAGGTCTCTTAGTTCTTTTTCCTCAAGGCTAATGCTGTACCAGTTTTAGCCACAACTCCACTTAGTTTTTGGGTGGATAAGTGGAGAGTAGAATCTTACAGTTTTTTTTGTTTTCGTTTTTTTGCTTGCAAAGGCTTTGAATCACCTTCTCCCTGGCTAGTAGAATGACAATTATGACCCTCCAGCGCCTGGCTAGTGATTTTTTGAAAATTGGACTTTATTCCAAATCACATAACTGGTTCCTAGCAAAGTTTTGAAGCCTGACTTAAATGTGACAGATTTTTGTCACTTGGAGACACTCTGTGCTGAACGTTAGAAATCAACCAGCTGAGTCACAGTGGCACTTCCAGTTTTTGGTTTATGTGGTGCTGAGGAATGGAATCCAGGGTTTCATACATGCTAGGCAAGCTTCATTTTCAGCCCAAGGTTTTATGTTTTGTTTTTTCAGTGTTGTTGCTTCTAAGGTACTGTATGATGTTCTTTCATTTTCTTTGCTTTTTACCTCTTTTCTTCTTTTTCCCTTTAGTTTTATTCTCTGTATTCACTGTGTTGAATTCGGGTACCCTGTGTCTTGTACATAGGTTTATGTGATTTGGGGAATGGAGAGGGTATAATAAAATGGTAAAAAAAAAACCAAAGGAAAAAGGGTGAACCAATTGAACAGTGATACTTGGAAGACACTAAACGGAAATGAACTGAACAATCTGGGTGGAGAGGGGGCTGAGGGTAGGAAAACAGAGAAAAAGGAGGGAGGGGATAACAATTTTCTTAAGAAATATGTTCATTACTTATGTAACCGTATGCCAACTATATATTGACTTAACAAAAAAATTAACTTAAAAAATAATTTAGCCGGGTATGGTGGCTCACACTTGTAAATGTAGCTACTCAAGAGGCTGGGATCCAAGGATAGCAGTTCAAAGTCAGGCTGGGCACTGAAGTCCATGTGACTCTTATCTCCAATTAACCACCAGAAACCCAGAAGTGGCCCTGTGGCTCAAGGGATAGGGCAGTAGTCTTGAGCTGAAAAGCTCAGTGACAAGACCCAGGTGCAGAATTGCAGTCCCATGACTTGAATGATGAATGATACTAGCTAGGCTCTGTGCGCTCACACTTGGAATCCTATCTACAGAGAATCAGGTTTGAATCCAGCCCAAACAAATTGCATGATATTCTGATTTACAGTTCATTACCAAAAATCTGGAAGTGGAGCTGTGGATCAAGTGGTAGAACACTAGCCTGAAGCAAAAAAAAACATTTAAGTACAGTTCCCAGGCCCTGGGTTCAAGTCCCAGGACTTCCATAAAAGAAACAAAATGTGACGCTGAGTCCTCCATCATTTGGTGTTATAGTTCAATATTCTTGATATGCGTCTTAGAAATTAAGTCCCTAGCAAATACTCTCCCCTGAAATTCTGCTTCATCGCGGATTCATAGAATTTCAGCATCATTACTATCACCTTCCAGTTAGCATAGCAGTCTAATACTGAAAATTTGAAGAAAACTTTTGAGTAATCCTAATAAATCTGTGTATCATCTGCACACACATCAAATCAGCAGGAGCTATGTTCTACTATTATATAAATGTATTTAATCCCTTCTTGATTTAATGAGCCTTAAAGAGTAAAACATATGAAATAGTTATGAAACTAACAGTCACCATTCTTCTACCTAATATTGTAATATAAGTTTATAAATGCAAGGACTATTCTGAAGTGTGCAGAAGATAGATTCTAATTATAATATTCTCATGATGTATAGTTTTTAAGAAACATGTTGCTTGCTTTGGGAAAGCAAAGGCAAGGAAAAATGATATAAGTAAGTTCCCTATTTATCAGAAGGAAAATACTATTGGGTTTAGATCAACTTCATTCATTCCGTGCTGATGAAACAAATATTTGCAATTCCTGAGGCCAATCACTTCATTGTGATGCACAATCAGCCAGCTTAGATCAATCTTCCAAAAAAGGAAAGGAACAAATGAGAAGCAATTAAGGTTTCCAAAATGAACCAGGTGGTGGTGGCAGCTCACACTTGTAATTCTATCTACTCAAGTCCTGAAATCCAAGGATCTGGATTAAGTCTGTCTGGGATGAAAATATTCCTGTCTGTAACATCATCTCTGTTATCACAGCCCAGCTGATACACTCTGCCCAACAGGTTCCAAACACCAAAGTCCATCTCCTATCTGAAATACTAGCAAACGTACTCACACATTATTTCCTCTTTGGGAGATAGTTGAAACATGCACCAGAAACATTTACCTGGCTTCAGGGTGGAAGTGGAAATATACACTCACTAAAATCCCATCTAGTAAATTACAGTCAATCATCGTTCCTCACATCTTGTTAGTTAAATTGAACAATGAGTGTTTGGATCAGAAGCAATGTGTATGAGCATACAGGTTGTAAAAGTACTGTAATCCTAGCTACTCAAGATAAGCTGAGACCTAAGGATTCCAGTTCAAAATCAGCCACGCAATACATTCCATAAGATTTTTACCTCTAATTAACCAGCAAAAAACAGAGCGTTGAATTGTGCTTAAAATGCCACAGCTCTAAGCTTTGCATTAAAGTGCTAAGGGGTAGCATTCAGGATGCCCACTCCCTCAACTCCTTTTTAACATAGTACTAGAATTCCTAGGCAGTGCAATAAGGCAAGAAGCAAGCATAAAAGGGATCCAAGTAGGGAAAGAGGAAATAAAACTATCCCTATTTGCAGATGACATGATTCTGTATTTAAAGAATCCTATAGACTCTACTCCCAAGTTCCTTGAGCTGATTCAAAGCTTTGGAAGGGTAGCAGGCCATAAAATCAACCCTCACAAATCAACTGCCTTACTTTACGCCAACACTGAGAGGAACGAGGCAATAATCAGGAAAGAAACTCCTTTCACAATAGCCTCAAAGAAAATATAGTACCTAGGAATTAGCTTAACTAAGAATGTAAAGGACCGTTTAGATGAAAAGTTTAAAACCCTAAAAAAGGAAATTAAAGCAGAACTAAGGAAATGGAAAAACCTCCCATGCTCCTGGATTGGAAGAATCAACATTGTGAAAATGACAATCTTGCCAAGGGCAATCTACAAATTCAATGCAATACCCATTAACATCCCAATGTCATTCTTTAAAGAAATAGAAGAGGCAATTCAAAATTTCATATGGAATAATAAAAGACCCCGTATAGTAAAAACACTTCTTAGCAGAAAGAACAGCGCTGGAGGAATTTCAATTCCAAACTTAAGACTCTATTACAGAGCTATAATTCTCAAAACAGCTTGGTACTGGCACAAGAACAGGCCTGAAGTCCAATGGAGTAGAAGTGCGTACCCCGATATTAAACCACAGACCTACGGCCACCTAATCTTTGACCAGGGAGCCAAAAAAATAGAATGGAAGAAAGATAGCCTCTTCAACAAGTTGTGCTGGCAGAACTGGTTACGCACCTGCAGAAAACTAAAGTTGGATCCTTCTTTGTCACCTTGCACTAGAATTAACTCCAAATGGATCAAAGACTTGGACATAAAAGCTGACACACTGAAAAGTTTACAGGAAGGAATAGAAGATACACTAGGCCTCCTTGGCACAGGTCGAAACTTTCTTAATAAGGACCAAGAATCACAACAAATCAGAGAAAGGCTGGATAAGTGGGACTGCATTAAACTGCAGAGCTTTTGTATGACAACGGATATAGCTAATAAACTAATCAGGAAGCCTACAGAGTGGGAGAAGATCTTCACCAACCAAACAACGGACAAAGGCCTCATATCTAAAATATATCAACAACTCAAAAAATTGAATCACTCCAAAACTAACCTCCAAAGTAACACCCATCCCATTAAAAAATGGGCCAAAGACTTAAAGAGAGTCTTCTCTGAAGAAGAAACAAAAATGGCCTATAGACACATGAAGAAATGCTCCACATCTCTGGTCATAAAAGAAATGCAAATCAAAACAACTCTAAGATTCCACCTTACTCCAGTTAGAATGGCCAGGATCAGGAAATCGAATGACAACAGATGCTGGAGGGGATGTGGCCAGGAGGGGTCACTACTACATTGTTGGTGGGAGTGCAAACTCGTTCAACCACTATGGAAAGCAGTGTGGCAGTGCCTCAAAAGGCTAAACATAGAACTCCCCTATCACCCAGCAATTCCACTACTTGGCATTTACCCAACAATCCAGAAACAAGGGCATACTAAACCCACTAGCACAACAATGTTCATTGCAGCACTATTCACCATAGCAAAGATATGGAACCAACCCAGATGTCCCTCAGTTGATGAGTAGATCAACAAGTTGTGGTATTTGTACACAATGGAATTCTATGCTGCTGTCAGAAAGAATGACATCGCCCCATTTGTTAGGAAATGGAAAGACTTAGAACAAATCATATTAAGTGAAGAAAGCCAGATTCAAAGGAACTTAGGCTCAGTGGTTTCCCTCATTCGTCATAATCAGTAGAAACCTTGGGCTCTACTAGCAGAGATTTGCAATAGAGCAAAAGGCCATATATAAGGCCATATAATGTGAAGCTAATTGAAAGGACCTCCAGGATATTGAAACAAAAGCCATATAATGAACGATTGTTGTCCTTAATGTACTATGTTGTCTCTCATTTCCTTTGCTATCCCTTGGTTATCCCATATTGGTATAGTATCTCACTTTGTTATCTGATATATTGAATTTATTTGTATTTGGATATTTGAAATTTGATAGGGAAGGGGGGAAAACCAAGACGGGTGGGGGGTGTGGGGTTGGAGGGAAATGGGTACCAAGACATGTGAAAGGGTATCAATGTATGTGAATTTATGCACCTTCTATCTGGCAAATATCATCTAACCCTTTTACTAATTACAATAAAAAAATTTAAAAAAAGAAAGTTGTAGTGTGTGGGGAGGCTGATGAGGTGAAATACATTTGTTCGTAGAAATATACCTCATCTGGTAGCCCTGGATTTTCTTGGCCTTCTTCTTAGAGAAAGGCCTGTTATACTGGATTTGTGGCTTGGCAATGATCTAGCATGTACATCTTCGAGTAAGTCATCCACAACTTCCATGCCTGAGACTCGAGTTTCCTGACCTTGGCAACAGCACAGAAACATCTTTCTTCCTCCAGAGCCACAGGCCAAGTGAGCTGGCTTGAGCTGGTTGTTAGTTACAGTGGCTTGGTTACCAGGGTTCCATATTCTGTTCCATTGTGAGGGAGGCAGGGTCACCTTTCAGGGCCCAATGACCAAAGATCGTTGCTCACAGAAGACCTCACCAAAGACATACTGGAGGCTGAATCTCTCCTCCAATCTCACAATATACATGTGGATGTAGTAAACAGCACACCTTATTTGTCCAATCCCAATGTCTTCCACTAGGCCCAACTACCAGTCTGGTCTCAGGCTCAAGGAGCCTTTCTTAGGTAAGATCCAAACTTAAGGGTCAATATTGCCCTCATCCTTTACAAAACATTAGCTTCACAGTGCCTTCTTTCCCTGCATTTTGCCCCTTGTCGAAATTTTTTTTGTTTTTGCTAGTGTTGGGACTTGACCTCAGAGTGTGAACATTGTTCTTGGGCTTTCCTAGGGCTTTAGCTGTCCCACCAAGCCATGGCACCACTTTCAGCGTTTACTATGAATGTGGTACTGAGGAATCACACGTGAGTCTTTTTGCGTGGTAGCCAAGGACTCTACCACTAGGTCAAACACACAGGCCATCTTGCACATATTTTTGACGTCAGTCTACTACGATATTATTAGGTTTCTGTATCCTAATCAATTTTTTCCTGATGATTAGCTTTGCTGTCATGTGTAAAAAATGCAAGAGGGAAAAACACAGAAGAATTAGTGAAATTTTAAAAAAAGCATTACACACATAGATAAGTGTTCATTCTTTGTAGGAGAAAGGATATTTTGATATGATGATGATGACTTTATAATTACTATGTCAGGGTTGAGAGTTTGGCATAGTGGTAGAGTGCTTGCCTAGCATCCATGAAGATCTGGGTTTGATTGCTCAGTATCACATAGATAGAAAATCTAGATGTGGCACTGTGGCTCAAGTGGCTGAGGGCTAGACTTGAGAAAACCCAAGTACAGTGCTCAGGCCCTGAATTCAAGCCCCAAGACTGGCAGAAAGATAAAAGAAAATAAAAATGCTTTTTACAAGCTAATTCACTCACAGCATTTGCTTCTGAAATCTTCGCTTCTGCATCTTGTGAAATACCCCTTTCCCTCAACGTAGACAAGAAAAACAGATCCATCCCATGGTCCACTGTGAGGCCACTGGTTGGGCTAAGAGCTAGTCGTGCAGCAACACATAAGTTTTATTCTAATACTTTCCAAACTTTGTACTCAAATATGCTACCTACTTACCAACTTAGGTCAATTATCCTTATGCTCTACCTTTTCTTCATTACTAAAATATTCTTACACTCCTACGTTAATCCTCCTGTACCTCCCCTGACCTCTCTCATTCTTTTATTCTATCTCTGGACCTCTGCTCGTCTTTCAACCCTTATACTGCACGGATCTACACTTGATGGCTGTTGAGCAATATTGTATATGTTGGTGGTTAATTATTCTCTAGGGTCAGAGGGACTTAAAGACAATACAGATTGGATTGAGAGGCTTATTGTTTTGGGTATAAATCGCTTATCAGTGGTTGTATTAGACGGGTCTGTAAGTGCACAAAAAGAAAGAGTGATAATACCAATCAAAACTTGTGAACATCTAGTGTCTGCCAGCTACAGAGGTCTAGGTTGGTTATATCAGAAAAACTATAATCGTATTTAGTAGTAATCTTGCCCCCATTTCAAATGGGCAGAATAAGAAACTCCAGAAAAATGTCAAATCAAGAAACAACATCCCCCACCCAATATAAACAGACAAAGGAACAGTCACTGGCAAACCTAGAGGAGAGTCTTGCAAGTGCTACACAAAAGCAATTGATAAACATCCTTAATGGAAAATGTGAAAATATAAAGAAAGAGATAATGGAGGAAGCCATAGCTGAACAATAGGAAAGCATAAACAAGGTGATAATGAAAAAGAAGAAGCCATAAAGGAGGCCATAATAAAGGTTTTTCAAAGAAATAAGGATGAATTCATAGAATCCACAAATAAAAACGCGACCAAACTTCAGCAAATGTCCAAAGAAAATAAAGCTACTGAGCTAACCACTCAAAAGGAAATCAAGGAGCTAAAGAAATCCATACATGATCTAAAACAAGAGATGCAAGGCATCAAAAGTGAGCAATTAGAAGCAAGGGAGAAGAAAAGTAAAGTAGATAGTCTGATAGCAGTTTAGACAATGCAGAGGACAGAATTTCCGGGGCTGAAGATAATTTAGTTATTATAGAGAAAGAACAGAAAATGAGTCAATCCAAATCTAGGAAATATGAGAGAGCGCTTCAGGAGGTCCAAGATACAATTAGGAAGCCTAATTTAAGGCTAGTTGGTATTGAGCAGAGCGTGGAGATAGTGGTCAATGGTATTGGAAATATACTTCAGGGAATCATCTCAGAGAATTTCCCAAATATCCAGAAGGGCAGGCCCATCCACATACGAGAAGCTTTTAGAACCCCAAACAGACCTGAACAGAAAAGAACATCCCACCGCCACATTGTGATCCGAACTGGATCAATAGAAACGAAAGAAAAGATCCAAAACGCAGCCAGGGAAAAAGGATCAGTAACCTATAAAAGCAAACCAATCAGAATAACCCCAGATTTCTCAGCAGAGACCATGCAAGCACAAAGTTACTGGAAGCATATATGTCAGGCCTTTAAATCAAATAACAACCAACCAAGAATACTGTAGGCAGCTAAGCACTCATTTATAACTGAGGGAACAATAAAAACATTCCATTCCAGGGAAAAGCTGCAACAATATGTCGAAACAAAACCAACACTACAGAGAATTCTCAAAGATGCTCTATACATAGAAAACCAAAATAAATGCAACATAGGGAAAGAAATAGCACCTAAACAGCATACCATCTAAGGACCACAAGAACTGTCAAGACACAGGCCCTACTAAAAGCTTTTAAAAATGGTAGGAACTAATAAATATCTCTCAATCCTAACTCTCAATATCAATGGACTGAACTCTCCAATTAAACGGCATAGGCTGTCTAGTTGGATCAAAAAGCAAGAGCCATCGTTTTGCTGTCTTCAAGAGACACATCTTACCCAAAAACAATCATCTTTGAAAGTGAGAGGTTGGAATAAACTCTGTCAAGCTAACTGCCCCCATAAACAGGCTGGAGTTGCCATCCTCATATCAGACACAATAGACTTCAAACTAAAATTAGTAAGAAAAGACAAAGAAGGTTGCTACATACTAGTAAAGGGATCTTTCCTCTAGGAAGACATAACGATCCTAAATATTTACACACCCAATCCCGGAGCTCCAAACTTCATCAAGCAAACTTTACTTACACTGAAACCATACATATATAGATCGAAATACAGTGATTGTTGGTGAGTTTAACACACCACTCTCACCTATGGACAGATCAACACGGCAAAAACTCAACAGAGAAACCTTAGAACTGAAGAACTATATAGACCAACTAGATCTAACAGACATCTGCAGAATATTCCACCCAGTAACAACACAATATACGTTTTCCTCAGCAGCACATGGAACATTTTCCAAAATAGACCACATCTTAGGACATAAAACAAACCTGGACAGATTCAGAAACCTTGAAATTATTCCATGCATAATCTCAGACCATAAAGGCATCAAATTGGATCTGAACACACATCTCCACCAACGAAAACCCTGTAACTCATGGAGACTGAACAACACATTGTTGAATCAAAAACAATGGGTATTCGAAGAGATCAGAACAGATATCCAACTTTTTATGAAATTTAACAATAAGGAGCACACAAATATCAACCCCTTAGGGACACAACAAAGGCAGTACTCAGAGGAAAATTTATAGCGCTGAGTGCCTACAACAGCAAGTTGGAAAAATGGCAAACCAACTAGTTAATGTCTCACCCTAACCTCCTGGAAAAAGAGCAACAAACCAACCCTAAACCCATTAGGAGAAAGCAAATTATTAAAATCAAAGCAGAATTAAATGATTTGGAATAAAAAAACTATAGAAAGAATCAACAAAACAAGCAGTTGGTTCTTTGAAAGAATTAACAAAATTGACAAGCCCTTAGCAATCTTACCAAAAAAAGAAGAGAGCATATCGAAATAAACAAAATCGCAGATGAAAATGGTAATATCACGACAGAAATTATCAAGATCCAGAATATCATGAGGGAATACTTCTCAAACCTTTACGCCAACAAATTTGAGAATCTAGAAGAAATGGATGAATTCCTAGACAATATTAACATGCCCACACTGAATCAAGAAGAGGTAACCAAACTCAACAGGCCTATTTCAAGCTCTGAAATAGAAATGGAAATTAGACAACTTCCACTTAAAAAGATCCCAGGGCCAGATAGATTCACAGCTGAATTGTATAAGGTCTTCAAAGCAGAGCTCACACCAATACTCCTCAAGCTCTTCAACGAAATTGAAAATGAAGGTTCTTTACCAAACTCATTCTGTGAAGCCAGTATATCCCTCATCCCCAAACCAGACAGAGATTCATCAAAGAAAGAGAACTATAGACCCATTTCTTTGATGAACATCGATGCAAAACTTCTCAACAAAATACTGGCCAATCGTCTACAACAACTCATCAAAAAATTATACACTATGATCAACCTGGATTCATCACAGGGAGGCAAAGCTGGTTCAACATACACAAATCAATTAATATAATTCGACACATGAAAAGAAGCAAGGACAAAACTCACATGATTGTCTCAATAGATGCGGAAAAGCATTTGACAAGATCCAAAACCCCTTTATGTTAAAAGATGTGGAGAAACTAGGAATCCATGGAACATTTCTCAATGTAATAAAGGCTGTGTATGAGAAACCCACTGCTAGTATTATACTTAATGGTGAAAATCTAAAGCCATTCCCTCTAAAATCAGGAATGAGACAAGGATGCCCACCCTCTCCACTCCTTTTTAACATAGTACTAGAAAACCTAGGCAGTGCAATGAGGCAAGAAGAAAGCATAAAGGGGATCCAAGGAGGGAAAGAGGAAATAAAACTATCCCACTTTGCAGATGACATGATTCTGTATTCAAAGAATCCTATAGGCTCTACTCCCAAGCTCCTTGATCTGAATCATAGCTTTGGAAGGGTAGCAGGCCATAAAATCAACCCTCACAAATCAACTGCGGTCCATTACGGCAACAGTGAGAGGAACGAGGCAATAATCAGGAAAGAAACTCCTTTCACAATAGCCTCAAAGAAAATAAAGTACCTAGGAATTAGCTTAACTAAGAATGTAAAGGACCGTTTAGATGAAAACTTTAAAACACTAAAAACGGAAATTAAAGTAGAACTAAGGAAATGGAAAAACCTCCCATGCTCCTGGATTGGAAGAATCAACATTGTGAAAATGACAATCTTGCCAAGGGCTATCTACAAATTCAATGCAATACCCATCAACACCCCAATGTCATTCTTTAAAGAAATAGAAGAGGCAATTCAAAATTTCATATGGAATAATAAAAGATTCCGTACAGCAAAAACACTTCTTAGCAGAAAGAACAGCGCTGGAGGAATTTCAATTCCAAACTTTAGACTCTATTACAGAGCTATAATTCTTGTACAGGCACAAGAACAGGCCTGAAGCCCAATAGAATAGAACTGCGGACCCAGATATTAAACCACAGACCTATGGCCACCTAATCTTTGACAAGGGTGCCAAAAAAATAGAATGGAAAAAAGATAGCCTCTTCAACAAGTTGTGCTGGCAGAACTGGTTAAGCACCTGCAGAAAACTAAAGTTGGATCCTTCTTTGTCACCTTGCACTAGAATTAACTCCAAATGGATGAAAGACCTGGAGGTAAAAGCTGACACACTGAAAAGTTTACAGGAAGGAATAGGAGATACACTAGGCCTCCTTGGCACAGGTCGAAACTTTCTTAATAAGGACCAAGAATCACAACAAATCAGAGAAAGGCTGGATAAGTGGGACTGCATTAAACTGCAGAGCTTTTGTATGGCAACGGATATAGCTAGTAAACTAATCAGGAAGCCTACAGAGTGGGAGAAGATCTTCACCAACCAAACAACGGACAAAGGCCTTATATCTAAAATATATCAACAACTCAAAAAATTGAATCACTCGAAAACTAACCTCCAAAGTAACACCCATCCCATTAAAAAATGGGCCAAAGACTTAAAGAGAGTCTTCTCTGAAGAAGAAACAAAAATGGCCTATAGACACATGAAGAAATGCCCCACATCTCTGGTCATAAAAGAAATGCAAATCAAAACAAGTCTAAGATTCCACCTAACTCCAGTTAGAATGGCCAGGATCAGGAAAACGAATGACAACAGATGCTGCAGGGGATGTGGCCAGAAGGGATCACTACTACACTGTTGGTGGGAGTGCAAACTCGTTCAACCACTATGGAAAGCAGTGTGGCAGTGCCTCAAAAGGCTAAACATAGAACTCCCCTATCACCCAGCAATTCCACTACTTGGCATTTACCCAACAATCCAGAAACAAGGACATACTAAACCCACTAGCACAACAACGTTCATTGCAGCACTATTCACCATAGCAAAGATATGGAACCAACCCAGATGTCCCTCAGCTGATGAGTGGATCAACAAGTTGTGGTATTTGCACACAATGGAATTCTATGCTGCTGTCAGAAAGAATGACATCGCCCCATTTGTTAGGAAATGGAAAGACTTAGAACAAATCATATTAAGTGAAGTAAGCCAGACTCAAAGAACTTAGGCTCAGTGGTTTCCCTCATTCGTCATAATCAGTAGAAACCTTGGGCTCTACTAGCAGAGATTTGCAATAGAGCAAAAGGCCATATATAAGGCCATATAATGTGAAGCTAATTGAAAGGACCTCCAGGATATGGAAACAAAAGCCACATAATGAATGATTGTTGTCCTTAGTGTACTATGTTGTCTCTCATCTCGTTTGCTGTCCCTTGGTTATCCCATATTGGTATAGTATCTCACTTTATCTTATATATTGAATTTATTTGTATTTGGATATTTGAAATTTGATAGGGAAGGGGGGAAAACCAAGACGGGTGGGGGATGTGGGGTTGGAGGGAAAAGGGTACCAAGACATGTGAAAGGGTATCAATGTATGTGAATTAATGCACCTTCTATCTGCAAATATCATCTAACCCTTTTACTAATTACAATAAAAAATGAAAAAAAAGAAAGTTGTAGTGTGTGGGGAGGATGATGGGGTCAAATACATTACTTCTTAGAAATTTACCTCATCTGTTTGCCCTGGATTTTCCTATCCTTCTTCTTAGAGAAAGTTCTGTTATACTGGATTTGTGGCTTGGCAATGATTTAGCATGTACATCTTCGAGTAAGACATCCACAACTTCCATGCCTGAGACTCGAGTTTCCTGACCTTGGGCAACAGCACAGCAACATGTTTCTTCCTCCTGAGCCACAGGCCAAGTGAGCTGGCTTGAGTTGGTTGTTAGTTACAGTGGCTTGGTTACCAGGGTTCCATATTCTGTTCCATTGTGAGGGAGGCAGGGTCACCTTTCAGGGCCCAATGACCAAAGATCCTTGCTCACAAAAGACCTCACCAAAGACATACTGGAGGCTGAATCTCTCCTCCAATCTTACAATATGCATGTGGATGTAGTATACAGCACACCTTATTTGTCCAATCCCAATGTCTTCCACTAGGCCCAACTACAAGTCTGGTCTCAGGCTCAAGGAGCCTTTCTTAGGTAAGATCCAAACTTAAGGGTCAATATTGCCCTCATCCTTTACAAAATATTTGCTTCACAGTGCCTTCTCTGCCTGCATTTTGCCCCTTGTCGAATTTTTTTTTTGTTTTTGCTTGTCTTGGGACTTGACCTCAGAGTGTGAACATTGTTCTTGGGCTTTCTTTAGGCTTTAGCTGTCCCACCGAGCCACAGCACCACTTGCAGCGTTTTCTATGTATGTGGTAATGAGGAATCAAACCTGAGGCTTACTGCTTGGTAGCCAAGTACTCTACTACTAGGTCAAACACACAGGGCATGTTGCACATATTTTTGACGTCAATCTACTAGGATATTATTAGGTTTCTGTATCCTAATCAATTTTTTCCTAATGATTAGCTTTGCTGTCATGTGTAAAATATGCAAGAGGGAAAACACAGAAGAATTAGTGAAATTAAAAAAAAAACATTAGACACAGTTAAGTGTTCATTCTTTGTAGGAGAAAGGATATTTGGATATGATGATGATGATGATGACTTTATAATTACTATGTCAGGGTTGAGAGTTTGGCATAGTGGTAGAGTGCTTGCCTAGCATCCATGAAGATCTGGGTTTTATTGCTCAGTATCACATAGTTAGAAAATCTAGATGTGGCACTGTGGCTCAAGTGGCAGAGGGCTAGACTTGACAAAACCCGAGGACAGTGCTCAGGCCCTGAATTCAAGCCCCAAGACTGGCAGAAAGTTAAA
Source organism: Megascapheus bottae (assembly GCF_031878675.1). NCBI lineage: Eukaryota > Metazoa > Chordata > Mammalia > Rodentia > Geomyidae > Megascapheus > Megascapheus bottae. Next base: position 642,572 of record NW_028327356.1, on the reverse strand, counting down.
AGAAAATAAAAATGCTTTTTACGAGCTAATTCACTCACAGCATTTGCTTCTGAAATCTTCGTTTCTGCATATTGTGAAATACCCCTTTCCCTCAACGTAGACAAGAAAAACAGATCCATCCCATGGTCCACTGTGAGGCCACTGGTTGGGCTAAGAGCTAGTCGTGCAGCAACACATAAGTTTTATTCTAATACTTTCCAAATTTTGTACTCAAATATGCTACCTACTTACCAACTTAGGTCAGTTATCCTTATGCTATACCTTTTCTTCATGACTACAATATTCTTACACTCCTACGTTAATCCTTTTGTACCTCCCCTGACCTCTCTCATTCTTTTTTTCTATCTCTGGACCTCTACTCGTCTTTCAACCCTTATACTGCACGGATCTACACTTGATGGCTGTTGAGCAATATTGTATATGTTGGTAGTTAATTATTCTCTAGGGTCAGAGGGACTTAAAGACAATACAGATTGGATTGAGAGGCTTATTGTTTTGGGTTTAAATCGCTTATCAGTGGTTGTATTAGGCTGGTCTGTAAGTGCACAAAAAGAAAGAGTGATAATACCAATCAAAACTTGTGAACATCTAGTGTCTGCCAGCTACAGAGGTCTAGGTTGGTTATATCAGAAAAACTATAATCGTATTTAGTAGTAATCTTGCTCCCATTTTCAAATGGGCAGAACAAGAAACTCAAGAAAAATGTCAAATCAAGAAACAACATCCCCCACCCAATGTAAACAGACAATGGAACAGTTTCTGGCTGAACTAGAGTAGAGTCTTTCAAGTGCTACGCCAATGAAATTGATAAACATCATTAATGGAAAATGTGAAAATATAAAGAAAGAGATAATGGAGGAAGCCATAGCTGAACAAGAGGAAAGCAAAAACAAGGTGATAAGTGAAAAAGAAGAAGACACAAAGGAGGCCATAATAAAGGTTTTTCAAAGAAATAAGGATGAATTCATAGAATCCACAAATAAAAACGCCACCAAATTCCAGCAAATGTCCAATGAAAATAAAGCTACTGAGCTAACCACTCAAAAGGAAATCAAGGAGATAAAGAAATCCATACATGATCTAAAACAAGAGATGCAAGGCATCAAAAGTGAGCAATTAGAAGCAAGGGAGATGAAAAGTAAAGTAGATAGTTTGACAGCAGTTTAGACAATGCAGAGGACAGAATTTCCGGGGCTGAAGATAATTTAGTTATTATAGAGAAAGAACAGAAAATGAGTCAATCCAAATCTAGGAAATATTAGAGAGCGATTCAGGAGGTCCAAGATACAATTAGGAAGCCTAATTTAAGGCTAGTTGGTATTGAGGAGGGCGTGGAGAAAGAGGTCAATGGTATTGGAAATATACTTCAGGGAATCATCTCAGAGAATTTCCCAAATATCCAGAAGGGCAGGCCCATCCAGATACGAGAAGCTTTTAGAACCCCAAAGAGATCTGACCAGAAAAGAACATCGCACTGCCACATTGTGATCCGAACTGGATCAATAGAAACGAAAGAAAAGATCCTAAAGGCAGCCAGGGAAAAGGGATCAGTAACCTATAAAGGCAAACCAATCAGAATAACCCCAGATTTCTCAGCAGAGACCATGCAAGCACGAAGTGACTGTCATGCCCTTAAATCAAATAACTACCAACCAAGAATACTGTAGCCAGCTAAGCTCTCATTCATAACTGAGGGAACAATAAAAACATTCCATTCCAGGGAAAAGCTGCAACAATATTTCGAAACAAAACCAACACTACAGAGAATTCTCAAAGATGCTCTATACATAGAAAACCAAAATAAATGCAACATAGGGAAAGAAATGGCACCTAAACAGCATACCATCTAAGGACCACAAGAACTGTCAAGACACACGCCCTACTAAAAGCTTTTAAAAATGGTAGGAACTAATAAATATCTCTCAATCCTAACTCTCAATATCAATGGACTGAACTCTCCAATTAAACGGCATAGGCTGTCTAGTTGGATCAAAAAGCAAGAGCCATCGTTTTGCTCTCTTCAAGAGACACATCTTACCCAAAAACAATCATCTTTTGAAAGTGAGAGGTTGGAATAAACTCTATCAAGCTAACTGCCCCCATAAACAGGCTGGAGTTGCCATCCTCATATCAGATACAATAGACTTCAAACTAAAATTAGTAAGAAAAGACAAAGAAGGTTACTACATACCACTAAAGGGATCTTTCCTCCAGGAAGACATAACGATCCTAAATATTTACACACCCTTTTGAAGATTCTCAAAAGATTGAAGATACTGCCAGTATAAGTTAGATTCCGGCATTCATATTAAATAATGCAATGAGTAGGGATTTATATTTGAAATATCACTGTTGACAAAATCTAACACACATTTGCTTAGTATTTGCTTTTGATTTCCCAAGAAGTTCAGTACAAGCTAATATGTGTGGCATATATCGACTGGGAGAAATGATTCAGAATATGTGACTCATTTGAACAGGAGTCAGTGAAAAGATACAGAAGCAGGATACCCATATTGTGATAATTTTTATCTTTTGCATATTTTGTGTTTGTTATTAATTCCATTTGTAGTGTACATTTCTAGGTAAAAACTTTTAAAATATTTCCAAACAATTTGTTATTTCAACAGCAAAAAAATATTTATATGCCTGATAAAATTCACAGAATCCAAATTTTTCCATATTATTTTTTGTTTTTTGGGGTTTTTTTTGGTGGGTCATAGAACTTGAATTCAGCCTGGGTACTATCCCTGAGCTCTTCAGCTCCAGGCTACCATCTTACCCTGGAGCCAAGCCCCACTTCCCATTTTCTAAAGGTGAATTTGAGATAAGAGTCGCAGGTCTTTTTGTGCCAGAATGGCTTTAAACCTTGATCCTCAGATCTCAGCCTCCTGAGTAGCTAGGATTATAGAAGTGAGCCACCACCACCCCATCATGCTCAGCTTTCTGGTTTTTTTTTAAACAAGCACTTTGGCTGGAACTCGGTCTGAGCACTGTCCTTCAGCTTTCCTCAAGCCTAGTGATCTTCTACTTGAGCCACAGCACTACTTCTGGTTTTTTCTGTGTATGTGGTACTGCGGAATTGAAACTTCGTCTTCATACAAGCACTCTACAACTATGCCAAACTCCCAGCCCCTCCACATTACTTTTTATGATAGATCTTTCCATGCATCCAGGATGGCTAGAAATTCTTCTTGAGTTTCCCAAGATCAGGGAGTATAGGTGTGTCCCATCCTGTGTGGCTACATAACCATTGTTTTGGGTACAGTTCTCTCTTCATTCTACCCATCTAGAGCAATTTTCATCTTCCATGTATAATCATTAAACATTCAGCTCCTGTTCCTCTCTACTCCATTCTCTGGAACCATCGTGCTTTTTGGCTCTAAGGGTTTGTTGATCCTTGGAAGCTCTGGAAGGGAAAACATACCCTAGCTCTTCCTTTATGACTGCTGTATTTTTAGTTTACTGTAATCAAGATTCATCTGTAAAATATAGTAAAATATTCTTCCTTTTCAATGCATTGTTTTGCATATTTCTACCTTTTGATTATTATTAATAGTTGTGAATGGAGTCTCCACATATTTGTTCTAGTCTCTGCTTTCTCTTCCGTTAGGTACAAATCTAGAAATAGAAGTGTTGGACCATATTTCTATGTAATTTTATATTTAGTACTTTTTTAGCACTCTCCACGCAATTTTTGATTGTTTTATATTCCTTGCAGAACTATTCCAAAGTTCTACTTCTTCTCACTACCTTCCCAGTAATAGTTAGACTTTGCATGTTGTTTTTTTGTATGCGTGTGTGTGTGTGTGTGTGTGTGTGTTTGTGTGTGTGTATGTGGATCTTTTTGTTTAAAACTATATTTATATTAACATATTTAAAGTAATGATTTCATTGTAATTTTAATTTTTCTCATGACTGTTAATATTGAACTTCTTTCTACATTTTGAACTACTATTTCTATATATTCTTTTTAGAAAATCCTGTCGAATCTCCAATTTTTTCCCTTTTTTTCTGGGGTAGTGGGGAAAGTCATGGGGCTTGGACCTTGGGCAGTGAGCTCTTTAGTTTAAGGCTATTGTCCTACCCTGAGTATTGCCCCTCAGTTCTTCTGCTCAAAGCTCCCTACCCCTCTTCCCATTATATACAGAACAAAGGTCATCCTCAGTCTTTTTGAAAAAGTAAAACATACAGTAAATTTGTATTATACTACAGCAAGAAATAAATTTCTTACCAGGTGCAGTGACTTCTACCTCTAATCCTAGCTACTCAGATATCAGGCTGATATCTAAAGATTTGGTTCAAAGCCAGCCTGGGCATTAGAGAATCTATGAGACTCTCATCTACACTTAACCACTAGAATATGGGAAATGGCAATGTGGCTTCATAGGTAGGGTGATAACCTTGAGTTGAAGAGCTCAGGAACAGTGCCCAGGCCCAGAGTTCTAGCCTTACAAATCCCCCAGCCAAAAAAAAGAAAAAAAGTTTCTTCCCCAAGTGATTATTATGCCAGCCATAGAACATTAACATTCTGGGTGTACTTCACAGTATTATTACTTGATACCCTAAGATTTTGCAATATTCTCACAGTACCAGCATATGTCATCATATAATGTAGTTCCTTTTCAATTGAATAATTCCATTTATAACCTAAATCTACTCCCCGACTGATTTTTGTCGATACCACAATTGATCTACCATGATATGCCACAAGCCATTAAACATTTTATGGTGGGTAATTGGAAAGGCGTCTCATGGAATTTTGTGCTAGGCTGGCTTTGAACCATGGTCCTCAGATCTCAGTCTCCTGAGTAGCTAGGATGACAGGCGTGAGCCACCAACACCTGGCTTGCCTTGTTATTTTTTTGTGGGTCTTGGGACTTGAACTCTGGGCCTAGGCACCATCCCTAAGCTTTTCAGGTCAATATTTCATGTAAGTCTAAACATTTAAGTAAAGGAATACAATTCCAACAAAAAAAAGAATAAAATTTCAGACACGGTGTGTTTATAACTCAGTGCTAATTACTTGATGAAAATGTGCCATTCCAGAAGCTGGTGTCATTTGATGATGTAGCTGTGGATTTCAGCTGGGAGGAGTGGCAGCATCTGGACAATGGTCAGAGGACCCTGTACAGAGATGTAATGCTGGAGACCTACAGCAACCTGGTGTCCTTAGGTGAGCAAAAGTCAAATTCACTTGCAAGGCCAAGTGCCTTGTTATTTTGCAGATACGTGAATGTTTAACAAACTTTCAATACTATTTAAATGAAAGATTCCAGGCCCTGAGAAGTATCATTACTTTCTAAAGAAAACCTAAGGTAATTTTGTACTCATTCTTCAGGATACCTTCAGAATACTTTGACAACAGTTCTAAATTATGTTTCCTCTAATGGAGACGACATTCCAACTTACACAGTAATTGTAAGTGGATAAACCATCCAGAATAGAATATATATCATTATTGGAAATAGGATCTACAAATCACTAAACAGTGAGTTTATAATGGAAACCTGGCACTAGGTGCAATGTTTCATGCCTTTAATCTTAAAATATTCAGGAGGAAGAAATCTAAGAATTCTAATTTGAAGCCAGCAATGGCATAAAATTGCCATGAAACTCTATAACTCCAAGTAACCCCTCAAAAATGTTAGTGGAATATCAAGAGTTTGACTTCGTGATTTAGTGCTTGCCTAGCATGCATGAAGACCTATGCATGTAAGTGGAGCTGGGACTCAAACTGGTATTTTTCTAGCCTTGAGCAAGATAGCTAAGTTTATGCCATACAAAATGAATCCAGAGCTGGGGAAAAGTCAACCATGGAGCCAGTGAGAAATGAGAAAATAGATTTAATAGATAACTTGTGAGTAGGATGTCTGCGAACTTAAAGCAATGATGACACAGCATAAGCAATAATTCTCTACTGTTTCTAATTTACAGGGCCCTGTGTTCCCAAACCTGTATTAATTGACAAGCTAGAGCACTGTGCAGAACTCTGGATAGGAAATTCCTCTGACAAGAATATCACAGGTGAGTGAATGCATCTTCATATTGATGTTGGAGCCTGAGCCCCATTGGTAAGTTCATGTTGTGATGTACTGAGCAATAATATTCTTAGTTACCCTAAATCCTGTGTGGAACCTATGGAATTCTTTGTGAATGAATCAAGAATCATTTCTTTTCCCAATCCGATGCCTGGTCTCAGGGCCTGAGCATGGTCCTTGGCTTTTCTCAAGGCTAGCTCTCTACTTCTTGAGTCATAGCACCACTTCTGGCTTTTTCTTTGTATGTAGTACCAAGGAACTGAACCAGGTCTTTGTGCATGCTAGCCCAAACCCCCGGCACCAAGAATCATAGGGTGATATGACGAATTCTATGTGGCAGTAGAGTTAAAGTTAGATTTCTCTGTAGAAATCACTGTGAAACAAAATAAAATGAGAAAGCCATGAGCCCGTGGCTCATGCCTGTAATCCTAGCTAGTTAGGAGGCTGAGATCTGAGGATCAAGGTTCAAAGACTGACCTATCACAAAAACACCTTAGACTCTTCTCTCCAATGAACCAATAAAAAATGAGAAGTGGGGTTGAGGCTAAAGACATAGGGCAGTAGCCTTGAGCTGAAGAGCTCAGGAAGAACAGCCAGGTCTAGAATTCAAGTCCCATGACTGCAAAACAAGAAAGAAAGAAAGAAAGAAAGAAAGAAAGAAAGAAAGAAAGAAAGAAAGAAAGAAAGAAAGAAAGAAAGAAGAAAAAGGGAAGAAAGAGGGAAGGAAGGAAAGGAAGAAAGAAAGAAAGAAAGAAAGAAAGAAAGAAAGAAAGAAAGGAAGAATGATCTTTCATTTCTTTAAAACTAAGACTATAAATGATTGAGCAAACAAGGAATAAGTCAGGGCATTATTGTCTGATAAGGATGATATCTTTTTGCTGGTAGGAAGAGACTGGTATTCAGAACCAGACCTTTCCACCAGAAATTGAGCCTAGTGGTAGAGTGCTTGCCTAGCATGCACAAAGACACAGGTTTGATTCCTTATTACCACATACATAGAAAAAGCCAGAAGTAATGACTTCATTGGTAGGGTTCTAGTCTTGAGAAAACCCAAGGACATTGGTTAGGTCCTAAGTTCACACCCAGGAATGGAAGGAAAAAAACAACAAAGTTTCAATCAACATAAGAAAATTAACTAGACAATGAGCTGGGGATTTTCTGGTCTTCCATGGTTCTGAGGGACAGGAGTGTTAGAAAAGGAATTTTTATAAGACTTCAAATGGAAAGAAACAAATTTCAAAATTCCCACAAATACCTAAATTGAGACTTTAGTGAGAAGTTGTAATTGAAGGGATATAGGTGTAAGTCCTTACTCTCAAGAATCGTTCTTGCTTGGATCAAAGGCAAACAGACATATAAACCAAAGTTGTGGCCGCTGAATCTAGAAAAAATTCGTGTTCCTCACTTAATGGTTAATAAGCAAACAGCATTGAAACTGGGTAAGGTAATCTTATCTGCTACTTAGGACCTGAGACTCTTATCTGTAGTTAACTCTAGAAAAGAGTATGTGGGGCTGTAGCTCAAGGATAGGGGTTATAGTCTTCTGCTGAAGTGTTCAGGGACAGGGCCGAGGCCTATGAACTACAAAAAAAAAGAAAAGAAAAGAAAAAAAAGTTTTAAAAAGATGCAAAACAGCACAGTATTTAGATTATTTCTCAAAAATAAAAGAAAGGCAGCTATTCCTCAATGTATAAACAAAACAGTATTTGAAAAAAAAACATCTTCAGGTATAGTATAGGTAGTACTCAGCTTAAAACTGTAGCAATACATAGTTGGATAATTTCAATAAATATTTCCTGTGATATAAAAAGAGAACTAAAACACAGAAAAACATTATTGGTCATTGTAAAATATCATTTTCTTAATATGTTAGGGAGAAAAGCATATATTTCTCACAAATCAATTTCCACTTTTATATTTTAAAATATCTAACACTTAGGATGGGAAAGTAAAGTCATTACCTTTACAGTAAGGAATATTTGTATCTCATGTATGTTTGTGTCATTTTTTCTATGACTCATTTTAGATGTCCAGGTAATGGAAAATGTGTTCAAGACCTGCCAGGAAAGTCCACATGAATGTCTTTGTGAAGTAGCAGTTGCAAGTAGTATCGAAGTGGAGGAAAACGAGAGATTAGCAACAACTTTAAATTTGAGCTCTACACACAATCCAGAGCTGATTAGGAATAACGGTAACAACTTAGGGGTGAGGACTGAGGAGTTCATTAAGTGTCAGAACATGCTTCTGTCTCCTAAGCCTGATGAGATGCATGCTGCATATAGATCTCGTATGTCTCCTGTTCTTAAAAAATCCATCGGATATTCAGAGCATTTTATTCATGATTGTGACAGTCCAAAAGATCTGCAGTATCATAATTCTGTTCTCCCTGCCCAAGAAATTCTTCAGGGAGGGAGGAAAACTGCTAAATGTACTGTGTGATGAAAAATATTGTACTTAACACCGACCATCACTACACATCCGAAAATGTACACAGGAGAGATTCCTCATACATGTAGTGAATGTGAGAAATCTTTCAGTAATGAAATATGCCTTACAATACCTCAGAGCAAATATCCTGAGATATGTGATGCGTACATCAAGTGTGAAAATTAATTTCTGAGAAGTCAGACCTGACACTCCAACCTCGATCTCCAAGAGAAGACAAACCTTATGAATATGAGGAACGTAATAAAATTTCTGCCCAGAATTCAGCTCTCAGCACACATCAGAGATCTCACACAGAAGAGAAATCTTATGAATGGGATAAATGTGGGAAGACTTTTAGACTGAAATCATACCTCACTTTGCACCAGAGAAGACACACAAAAGAGAAACCTTATGAATGTAACAAATGTGAAAAGTCTTTCACCCAGAAGATACACCTTCGAGTAGATCAAATAACACACACAGGGGAGAAATCTTATAAGTGTAATGAATGTGGAAAGTCTTTCCAAGGGAAGGGAAAACTTCGTGTTCATCAGAGAATACACACAGGAGTGAAACCTTATGAATGTAACCAATGTGTAAAGTCTTTCAGAGAGAAATCTTCCCTCAAATTGCATCAAAGAACACACACAGGAGAGAAAACTTATGTGTGCAACAAATGTGGAAAGACCTTCAAGTGGAAGTCATATCTTGATGGGCATAATAGAACACACACAGGAGAGAAAACTTATGCATGTAGTGAATGCGGAAAGTCTTTCAAATGGAAGGTAAACCTCCATGTTCATCAGAGAATATACTCAGGAGAAACACCTTATGAGTGTAACATATGTGGAAAATCCTTCACACATAAGCCAAACCTCAACATGCATAAGACAATTCAAACAGGAGAAAAACCTTATGAATGTAACCGATGTGGAATGTCTTTCAAATGGAAGTCTGCCCTCAGATTGCATCAGACAACACACAGGAGAGAAACTGTACGAGTGCATCAAATGTGGTAAGACCTTCAGATGGAAGTCACATTACAGGAGGCATAACAGAATTCACACATATTAGAAACCTTAGGAATATAACCAAAGTTGAAAGTCTTTCGTGCAGTATTCACCCTTCAGGAAGCGTAAGAGAGTTCACACATATGAGAAGCCTTAGCAATGTAATAAATAGGAAAGACTTTTTAGTCTGTGGAAGAAAACTCAGCTTGTGTCACAGAACCAACACAAGATAAGACCCTTAATGAATGTAGCAAATGTTCAGTCTTTTCCCCAGAAGGCACAAGTCAAGATTTATCACTAAACACCCACAGGATAGAATCCTATGAATAAAATGAAAGGGAAATTTTTTTGAAGAACTCATAGTTGAGTTTGCATGATACCACACAGACACAGGATAAAAATCGTATGAATATAAGAATATGAAAAATCCATCATGAACGTATGACTAAGTATAAAATGCACATAGGAGAGAAAAACCTTATGAATATTACAAATGTGGAAAGTGTTTGACCTGGAAGGCATACTTCTGTGTTCATCACAAACCTGATTCCCATAGAAGAAAAGAAAACTAATGAATACAACAAATGTGCAATGACTTTTAATCAGAAGTCAGTCTTCAGTACATTTCAGAACATACACAATAGAGAAATTCTGAGTAATGAAAAACATTTAGCTATATATAGAATCTCTGCATATGGAGGCATTAGGGTAACTCTTCTAAACAAAGTCAACCTTCAGCAATCATTAAGAGCACTCACAGAAGAAATAATAGCATGTAGGAAAACCTTTGTCAGAAACCTCTAAAAGCTGACTGTGTGGCTTAGTGGTAGAGTGCTAACCTATCAAGGATGAAGGCCTGGGTTAGATTCCTCAATACTACGTGAAAAGAGCAAGCCAGAAGCAGCACTGTGGTTCAAATGGTAGAGTGCTAACCTTGAGCAAAAGTAGCTCAGGCCCTGAGTTCAAGCCTAAGGATTGGAGAGAGAGAGAGAGAGAGAGAGAGAGAGAGAGAGAGAGAGAGAGAGAGAGAGAGAGAGAGAGAGAGAGAGAGAGAAACAGGAAATTCTAAATTTTACAGAGATAGAGAAGGAGAGAGAGAAGGAGACAGAAACTAATTTCTAAACTTTACAGTCTTTCTATTTCCTTACAAATTCGTCTATGTCATTCTTTCTGACAGAAGCACAGAATTCTATTGTGTAAAAATACCATATTTGATCTACTCATCAACTGACGGGCATCTGGGTTGGTTCCATACCTTTGCTATAGTAAATAGTGCTGTGATAAATGTTATTGTTCTAGTGAATTTAGTATGTCCTATCTGGACTATTGGCAAGTAGTGAAATTGCTGGATCACAGGGGAGCTCTATGTTTAGTCTTTTTGGGATACTGCCATAGTGCTTTCCATAGTGGTTGAACGAGTTTGCAATCCCACCAGCAATGTAGTAGTGATCCCTCCTGGCCACATCCCCTCCAGCATACGTTATTAGATTTCTGGATCTTGGCCATTTTAACTGGAGTGAGGAGGAAAAGGGAAAGAGGAACTGAAACTTTCTCTCCTTACAGATGACATGATTCTGTATTTAAAGAACCCTATAGACCCTACTCCGAAGCTGCTTGAGCTGATATAAAACTTTGGTAAGTTAGCAGGGTATAAAATTAACCCTCAATGTCAACTGCCTTCCTATATGCCAACAAATGAGAGTAATGAGGCAAGAATCAGGATAGCAACTCATTTTGCTATCAAAGAAAATAAAATACCTAGGAATTAACTTAGAATGTAAAGCACCTATTTGATGGAACTATAAACCCTGGAGAAGGAAATTAACGCAGAACTGAGGAAATGCAAAAACCTATGCTCCTGCTTTGGAAGAAGTAATATTGTAAAAACGGCAATCTTGATAAGGACTATCTACAAATTCAGTGCAATATTCATCAATATCCCAATGTCATTCTTTAAAGAAACAGAAGAGGAAATCCAAAATTCACTTGGAATAATAAAAGACCCCTTATAGTCTGTCTTCTTGCATGATACATAATGTTTAATCTCACCTTCTCCACCAAAATCTCACCTTTCTCATTGAGACATAGGTGGCCCTGTTTACTAGCAGCAAAGGCTCAAACGCGCAGTTTCAGGTGTCACCACTGCCTCTGTTACTGGGTAGATCCAACTGTGTCATTGATTCTGAGGTCTGCTCTGGGAGTCTTGGTCACAAGTTGTTCTGTCGCTTCTGCTGCCAGCCTGTGCCGATTTGCTTCCTTTTCCTCCAGCAGCCTACAACAGGGAATGAAGTTCAGGCGCTGATGCTCTCCTTCATATGCTGGGCAGGATGAGCCTAACCCTCCTTCATCTTCCTCTTCCAATTTTTGGGAAAAAATGTGCTGGCAGAAGTCCTCAGGTGTGGGGCATGGCTGATCCACGCTTTTAATCCAGGCTGGTCAGGAGGCTGAGATCTGAGTATGGAAGTTCCAAGTCACCTAGAACAGGAAAGTCTGATAGATTCTTACTACCAAAAATAAAAACAGCTGGGAATGGAGTTTGGGCTCAAGTGGTAAAGGGCTAGTCTTGAGTACAAATGCTTAGTGCCCAGGCCCAGAGTTCAGGCTCCAGCACTGCCAACAACCTCACTTTAGTGAGATTTTAGCTTTATCCATGTAGGCACATCTCACTGGAATCTTTGGTGGTAGAGATAGTCTTCATAATTTTGTCTCAAGGTAAAGGTCCTCCTGGGGTAGTACACAAAAGATGTCATGGAGAGAGGAGCCCCACTTGCTCCAGGTTTGAAGATGGCATAGGTCAAGCCAGCACGGAGTTGGCACATCAGTCTTTTTCCTAGCACCACCTACCAGTGAATGTCAAATGACATTGATTGTTGTGGGATTGTGTGATTGAAGTGCCCCATTAAGGGCAGTGTTAGCACATCCAAACTTGGATACCAGGAATGCTGAAATCTCAAAGCTAAGATTTCTGTTGGCTACAGAAATGCTGGTGTGTCTGTTATCCACCAAAATTTCAGGTGCAAAGATTCTGAAGCTTCATGCCATGTGTTTATTCCATTTAGTAAAATTATTTTAATGCACTGTATAAGTTAAAACATTTGATAAGAGTCAGGGGTAGTGAAAACATTGTTCTTGAATTCAGGTGTCTGGCAGGGTAATGGGGGGGTGTTGGTGGCTGGGATTATGAAGCGTGAGCTGCTATCAAACCATGGATCATGTTCCTCTTTGCCTGGGAGAAATGACTCTAAAGATGAAATTTGAATGGTGAGGAAAAGATGATGATGTACTCAGGAAATTTCTCCTAAACAAATGCTCAAGTGGAAGTGGGTTGGGGGCTGGGCATGTCTGAGGCAGAGCTTAAGGGGGCTTCTCATGGCGTTGAGAACGTTCCTTGCGACTTCAGGCATGCAGCAGGGTGTTTTAGATGGCCATTGTGAGATGGATGGAATAAGACTGGAGACAAGATGAATGCTGGGATCCTGCAATGCTCTTGCATGAGTGGCTGGTGGCTCACCTGAAAGAACTAATTATGTCTAAAAAAGAAATCAGGAATTTGTTTTGATTAGGTAATACCTGTAATCCGAGGCATATTCAGGATCCTGATCTTAGTATTGCGGTTTAAAACCAACCCAGCAAAGGGAAAAATGCATGAGACTCTTACTCCCAGTTTAGAGCAAGAACAAAGATTGAAGTAGAGCTGTGGCTCAAGAGATAGAGTGCTACCTTGAGCAAAGAAAAGCTAAGAAAAAGCTCCAGGTCTTGAGTTCAAGCCCAGGAATGAAAGAAGGATGGTAAAAATAGGGAAGTATGTGAGGAAGGGAAATATATAAATGAAAGAGAGAAGGAACTAGAAATTTAAAACTAGAGAGTATTTAAAAGTAATCAGTCCTTCTAAGATAAGTGTTGGAGTATGGGTTCTATATGTGGTGAACTGGAAGCCCAGCAGTGACTTGTTAACCAAAGAGTCACCATGGTGAGCAAAGGATAGAAATCTGCATGAGCCTCTTAGTGGATGGAGTCACAGAAGAGAACCTCAGCTCCTCAGTATATAGAGATGGGGAAGTTGGCATCACCTTGATGTCATTGTGTCCATGGAGACTGGAAGCCATGGCTCTGTGAAAGCACAATGTTCTGGTTACTGAGCTGGGAGGCTGAAGAGAGCCAAGTCCTGGCCATGAAGAAATCAGGGTGGCAGCAGAGCAACTCTGCTGCAGTGTGTGCCTGCTTGGCTGTTCTTATTCTGTGGTGGATCAGGCCGGAGTGGGTGATAGTAACTGTTTTGTGGTCACAAGCCCTTCACCAAGAGCTTCCTCTGGGATCCTCATAAGCTACAGGGTGGCTGGTGGTGGGATGTGTGTGGGGTGGAAGTGACAGATGGACGCATGGCAACGTGGGTGAAGAGATGAGAGGAATGATGAGAGCCAAGTTCATTGGTTTCCAAGGTTAATGGGTGGGAGGTAGAGAAGCATGAGGGAGGAAAGATGGAGGCAGGGGAAGGTAGTGACAGAGTGAGGCCATCTGTAGTGCCAGCCTGGCCATCATCTGAAGCCCATAGGCAGCTTCCTGATCCCTCACTTTGTCCTGCTCCTTGTGGAGGGAATGTCACGTGTACCCAGAGCTAGGGGTGGGGCAATGTTAGTAGCACCTGGAGAACCATTGGTCTCTACCTGTGTGAGGGGCGGTTATGGCTCCCATGCTGGGTGGCCTGATAGCTATGGAACAGATCTCTCCTTAGCTACCACAGTCAGTGGCTGCTCTCCATCTAGGGTTAGGGCACCTGCTCAGCCATCAGGACACCCCATGCCAGGACAGAGGCCTACAATTCAGATGGCAGCACAGGGGTGAAGATGATCTCACCGTAGCCCTAGTTACATGGCTGTCCCTGCATGCAGGACAGGATGAGCTGGGGGAAGATGTTCTCTGTGTTTTTCCACAGACTATCCCGGCCTCTTCTTGTGTCTGATTAGACCAAGAGAGTACCAGGTTCCCTCTCATAGTCCTGGTTCTTTTCCTTTTACAGTCATGAGGCTTGAACTCATGTCCTGGGTACTGTCCCTGAGCTCTTTTGCTCAAGGTTGATGCTCTACCATTTGAACCATAGTGCCATTTCCAGATTTTTCTTTTCATGTGGATCTCTGATATGTCCAGTGCTGTGCCTGCAGGGAGGCACTCACCCCACAGACAGAGCCACCTCTGCCGTGACTGTGACTGCCCACAAACCTCACACCCACTCCTTGCACAACCCTCGACTCAAGTTTTAGCTCCTCTTGGACTGGGTGTCCAGCCTACCCTTTCCTACACTCACAAAGGGTCTACAATTGTCTTCCCAGGGTCCTTTCTTCTGCCAGCCAGAGTACAGACTGTGCACATCTTGACGATCACAGAGCTCAAAGCCAAAGGCTGAGGTGCAGAAGGGGGTGACCCAGTAGCTGCACAGGGCCCATGGATCATCCTGTGCATCCCCCAGCCTGTGACTTCCCCCACCCCCTTGGCAGGGAAGCTCCATGCCCACATCCTGATCCCTGGTCCCCTCCAATTCCATTCTCCCTTGGATTTTGCAGACTGTCTACCATCAGGATCTAAAATTCTATTCATGACTTTATGTCCTTATCACTGACTTGCTACTTTGGCAGGATCTCCCCGTCCTGGAGAGTGGGCATGTCATGTACTCTCTGTGGAGAAGTTGCCCCAGGAGAAGAAATATGCACTTCATGTGAGTGTTGGACAGGGCAGGAGGGCTCCCTAGGATCAGAAGCCACAGGAGGGGTGCAGATGGGGGAATGCTAGGGGCCCCAGGGGACAGTGGGAGTTAGGGCACAGTTGGTTCCTTCTGCAGGGTTGACACCACTTCACAAACCCAACAGAATGAGGTTCACATTACAGATGTCAGAGACATTGCAGATTGCCAATGGGCGCAGGCTTCACTGTCACCCCCAGATGCTGGCTGCATGCTGGGATGCACGCAGAGATGTTTTCAAGATCAGATAATGAGGATGTTGCTGGGTGTAACCATTCTTTTCAGATGGCTCTCTACCTCTCTTGATCTTCATCTCTATCTTTGGCTTTTTCTTGGCAGTTAACTGGAAATGAGAGTTTCATGGACTTTCCTTACTGGACTGGCTTCAAACAGAAGCTATGCACAGTTTTCAAACCATACCCTACTGAAGAAGGGAAGCTTGATCTGGTGCTTAACTGGGTTGCACTTTGGCTCCGTTTGCTATGCCTCACGTGAGGGGGCTCATCATTTGTAGACTAAGATCTCATGACCTTCAAAGCCAAATGCTACCTGAAAGTTCAGGGTCCCAGCCTATGTGTTGGGCCGGGGTGAATACATTCTCTGTTATGCTGGGTCATCAACCCATGTTTTAAGCTGGAAGTAGGCAGTGCCACATTTGATAAGAACATCTGCCAGAGATTGTCACCTCATGAAAGCAGATTCTAAATTTGTATTCCATTTCCTGTGGTGGAGAAATCCCCTCCAAGTTAGACAGGCTCACATCCACCTGCAGGTACACTCCTAATGCAACCTTGAGTGTCCTCATGGTATTGGGATCTAAGTTTGTAGGGAATGCTGCTTTAGTCCATGAATTAGCTGGACAAGTGATGACAAACGTGTTGTGGATTAATATGAGAACAATTTAAGAAGCCCTGGAGGAGCATCAACCTGACCCTCTGTGGTGCTATAAATCTGATAGGATGTTCCAGACTGAGAAACAATCATATGGCTTTGTGTTTGGCATCCAGACAAGTGAGTGCATGTCTTAGTTGTCAGCCAATACAGGGGAGGACATGAATAAGTGGGTGGAAAGCATCTGTCAGACCCCTGTCTGGGGGCAGGTGGAGAGAACATAGGAAGGTAGATACCATGGCTATGGTGGGGCCAAAAAAAACGGTAAAAGAGGCAAAGGAACCAGGTACTGGTAGCTCAAGACTGTCATCCTAGCTACTCAGGAGTTTGAGATCTGAGGATCACAATTCAAAGCCAGCCCAGGACAGAAACTCCATGAGACTCTTATCTGCAATAAACTACTGAATTCAAGAAGCTCAAGCTCAGTGACAGCATCCAGGCCTAGCGTTCAAAACCCAGGACTGGCAGAAAAAGTATCAAAGGACAAGAAGCTGGCCAAAAGTTAGAGGGACTCTATCTTGACAAACAATACAATGGTAAGTTGCACTCAGAAGACTTGCACAAAATCTGGAAATGCCTGAGACCTATCTATGTATGTTTCCTGTTTGTCTAAATACATATGTTTATGCATTTATATATTAGTATAGAGAGACAGATCAATACATATGACTATACATATGTACATAGGCAGACACTTATGGGTGGGTGGTATACTGTGTGAGAGTTTGTGTTTGTGTTTTGTGGATGGCTATCTCTGTTTAAGAAAGATAGAAAATATGTAAATATCTTTAAAAAAACTTGATAAAATATAGAGAGACAGAAGCTCTTGAGGGAATCTGAAATGACAAGATTATTCACAGGCACGTTTATCCTTATGGATTCCTCAGCAAGTTTTAATTTTTTTCATTATTTTCTTTCTTTTTTTGAACCAGTGCTAAGGATTTCTCTCAGGGACCAGGTGCTGCCAATTACTGATTTTCTCATGGCTGCTACAAGAGGAACTGAGCCACAGTTCCACTTTTGCCTTATTTATTCGTGCTTAACTGAAGATAAAGATTTCTATCAGTGACTTTCTTTCAGGGGCTGGATTCTAACGAGGATCCCCAGACCTCAGCCTTCTCTATAGCTACAATTAACAATATGAGAACCCAGCACTGGGTTCCAATACACAGGGCAAGAAATTGAGTGAATCTCTCAACTCCAATTAGCTATAATAAGCTAGAAGTGAAAGACCAATACCTTTGAGGAAAAGATGCTGAGGGTTATCACATAGGCCCTATGAGTAAGCCCTAAACCCTGTACACATGTGTGCATGCACACATAGGCAGATACACACACACATGCACACACACAATATCTCAGGCAATATTGTATTTTGAATTAATATCCAAAGATTGGATAACAGGATAGCAAGTAATAAAATCTGTTTTTCTTGTCTACATTGAGGGAAAGGGATAAGTCACAAGATGCAGAAGCGAAGAATTCAGAGGCAAATGCTGTGAGTGAATAACTTGTAAAAAGCACATTTCTTTTCTTTTCTTTTCTTTTCTTTTGTTTTTTCTGCCATTCCTGGGGCTTGAACTCAGGGCCTGAGCACTGCTCTTGGCTTTTCCCAAGTCTAGCCCTCTGCCACTTGAGACACATTGCCATATGGATTTTTATGTCTGTGTGATATTAAGGACTCAAACCTAGATCTTCATGGATGCTAGGCAAGCACTCTACCACTGGGCCAAACTCTAAACCCCGATAAAGTATTTATCAATAGTCATCATCATCATATCAAAATATCCTTTCTCCTACAAAGAATGAACACTTATCTATGTCTGTAAGACTTTTTTTTATGTCACCAATGCTTCTGTGATTTTCCCACTTGCATTTTTACAGATGACAGCACAGATATTCATCAGGAAGAAAAATAGATTAGGATACAGAAACCTAACAACGTCCTAGTAGATTGAAGTGAAAAATATGTGCAAGATGGCCTGGGGGTTTCATCTATTTGTAGAGTGCTGGGCTACCACACAAAAAGACTCCGGTTTGATTCTGCAGTACCATATACATAGAAAACGCTGGAAGTGGTGCTGTGGCTTGGTGGGACAGCTATAGCCTAAAGACAGCCTAAGAACAATGGTCAGGCTCTGAGGTCAAGTCCCAGGACTAGCAAAAAAATTGTGCAAGAGGAAAAATGCAAGCTGAGAAGGCACTGTGAAGCAAAATGTCTTGTGAAGGGTAAGGGGAATAGTGACAGGTAAGTTTGGATATTACCTAAGAAAGGCTCCTTGAGCCTGAGACCAGGCTAGCACTTACGCCTAGTTAATGACTTGGGATTTGAACAAAAAGGTGTGCTGTTTACTACATCCATATGTGAGGTGGGAAGGGAGCTTCAGCCTCCAGTATGTCTTTGGGGAGGTCTTCTGTGAGCAAGGAGCTTTGGTCATTGGGCCTTGAAAGGTGACCCTACCTCCCTCACAATGGAACAGAATATGGAACCCTGGTAATCAAGCCACTGTATGTGACAACCAGCTCAAGCCAGCTCCCTTGGCCTGTGGCTCAGGAACCAGAAAGATGTTGCTGTGCTGTTGCCAAAGTTCAGGAGGCTCGGATCTCAGGCATGGGAGATATGGATGTCTCACTTGAAGAAGTAGATGCTGGATCAGTGCCAAGCCCAAATTCCAGTATATCAGGCATTTCTCTAGGAAGAAAGCCAGGAAACTCCAGGGCAACTCAGATGAGGTATATTGAGAGGAAACCTATTTGAACCCATCATCCTGCCCACACACTACAACCTTCTTGTGTGCTTTCAAGTGACTCTACTGAGATTAGAGTGTGTCATTTCCAATCTACTCTATTCCAATTCCTCAGTGTGAAGTGTGGTCCCATTCCTACGTTTGAAATATCCACTGTTTTGCCAACATAATGTGATGGTAAGTCAGCTCAGACTCTGAATGAGACTTGTAACCTATGGATACTGGAGGAAGGCCTGTTGGAGATGCTGCTAACAAATCTGATCGCTGCCTACCAGAAAGGTCATATCTTTTATGTGGGAAACTTCCTGCACAATTTCAAATAGTGGAGGACAATGTAGTAGTTGCTGGAAATTCTCTAGAAAAAGTGAGTGTTCCCCCTCCAAACCCATGTTTGCTCACCCCTCCTGGCCAAGTCTTGGAATACTTGGCTCCTCTCTGAGCCTGTTTGCTTCACTGGGGTGTTCACAGGGGAGCTAAGCATGATACAAGTGCACAAACTACTTCATTATGACTGGGACACCATGTCATTTCATTTCCCTCACAAGCTACTGGAGTCTCAACAGTGTGCTTACTGAGAAGTTGGATTTCAGGCATGAGTAAGTGGCTCCCAAATGCAGCCCTCACCTTGGTGACATCCTAGGAAATCCCATTTCCCAGTAAGAAATGAGGTGTCAGTACTAATGGCGGAGGCCTGTGAAATACTGGAGTCAGAGGAAAAGCTGGGGGCTGAATCACTTTTGAGCCATCAGGGAGGGATTGTGATAGCTTTGCCTGTTAGAACCTGAAAGCATTTACATTTTGGTGTGTGGTCCAGTGCTGCCACTTGAACGTGAACCCAGGTCTAAATACCATTCCTTTGGTGTTCAAAAATTAGCACTGTACCATTTGAGTCATAGGTCAAGTTCTGACTTTTTGCTGCCTAATTGAAGACAAGTGCCTTTAGACTTTTACTGACTAGACTGGCTTTCCACTGTGATCTTCAGAGCTCAGCCTGCTGGGTGGCTAAGATTAGAGGAATGAGCATTTAGTTCTTTATTTAGAGCATTCACTTATTGATTTATTTAGAGCATTTACTTAGTTAATTTAAGATGCGTTTACTTTGGACAGATGGATAGAGGCCTCTCTCAGAAGCTTCTCGAAGTGGGGTGTAAAAGTCATCCTGTTCTCGAGTGTCTCTTACCCCCCTCCCAGCACATAGGTGCACATCTCTGCAGGACAGCCACAGCATTAGAGTCCTGCAAGAAAGGGGCTTTGGTAAAAGGCTCAGGATGGAGAGAGAGGGCTCTCACTTTCCTTGTACCAAATGTGCCCACAGCATCATGTGTTCCATCTATACGATGTGAATGGACTTCTACCCCAGTGATTTCTACGAGTTCAAGAACTGCCACAACCTGACACAACTCAAGCTCTATATGAGGCTCCACATGCCGGCTTTGAACCTGCTCTTCTAAACAGCTGGAGGAATGTGCGACCAGTAAGACCAAGAAAAATTAGAAGTCCTGGTGTGGGTGCCTCAGAGCCTGTGAGTAGGAAGCCCATGTGGTCTAGATATTGGTTGGCCCTTACTTCTACAGAGCTTGGCAAAATGCCCTTTATGGGTGGTGTCAGCCAGGTAATGTCTGTCCTCTGAAAGGACTTGGGAATAAGCACTCATTAGAAAGACCCTACACCTCCTCAGTGTTCAGTCCAAACTCCACTTCTACAGGTTCCTCCATTAGATCCTCATGGAAGTTGAGTGACACTTCAACTTGCAGAGTCCACTCTGTCCACTCTGTACCTATTTCCATTCTTAGGTTTGGGTCATCGTGGAAGAGCTTATCCTGAACTCCGGATGAAAAACCCACCAATGGAGCTGGTGACTGATGGAGACTGAGAATCATCACTGCACTCCAGAAACCATGGGCCTTCTGTAGAAATTACCAAACAGGTTTAGAGTCCTGTGGATATACCTTGTGCTCTGAACCCCATGTGTGACACAGTTGAACCTGCAGATACTATGGAGGAAGAAAAAGAGCAGCCAGATTTCCTTCCGTTTCCTTTCACACTCCACCCAGAGTCAGTCCATCTGAGTCAGAGTAACACTCCACTTATTGTGCAAGCTGAAGGGGCACACGCTGGGCTCATGGAAAATGTCCCCATGGGAAGCAGCAAGTGTACTCTTAATACTGGATTCACAGAATCCAGAATATCCATATCCATCCATCTCACTAAAAGAGACTCAATCTCCATTCGACAAACCAGAATCCATCCCCCTCTTAACTCAGGAAGGACATTCTGTTTCTCATGAGAAAGGAGACCCTTCTGAAGACTCTGAAGTAGAATTAGTGTCTGAAGGCAACTTGGAGGCCAGTCTGGATTTAGAGCTTCCCTGTCCCCTTCCTAAAAAGACATCTCTTTATCTTGCTCTCATGATTCTTGTCAAGTATTCATTGTATTTACTTTGCTAACTATTAAACTCTCATTGTTAATATTATGGTGTGCAGTTCTTCAGTGCTTATTATACTGTGTTTTATTTTCCACTTATAATGTGAGACCTCAGACACATAGGTCCTGGGTGGGCCAAAATCCAGACAGGTCTGGTCCCATAGAAGACAACCTTACTGGATATACAGGGAACTATGAAATGCATGGAATCACCAGGAATCCAGGCCAGGCCTCCATGGAAACACAAGTCAGCTACCAAAGCTTAAGGACAGAGCAGATGCCTGGAAATGTGTTTTGTCAATCGGGAGAAGTGCCAGAGTAACTGTAATATTATGTGGGACTCTGTTCTGTGAGTTCAAGTCTGTTTATATATCCATTGTGCTTTGTACAAATATGTAAGAAAATTAAAACTCCACAATAGCATCAAAAATCTACTTTGGCTTTGAATGTGGCCTAGTTGTAGAGTGCTCGCCTAGTATACGAGAAGACCTTGATTCAAATCCTCGGCACTGCATACACAGAAAAAGCAGATGGGGCACTGTTGCTCAGGTGTCAGAGTGCCACCCTTGAAAAAAATGTGGCCAAGGACAGTTCCTGGTCCCTCAGTTCAAGCCCCAGGACTAGCCAAACAAGAAATCATACCATTTTCCACACATTTGGAAATAAATCTGTTTTATCTAACCCTACTTCTTTTTTGCCAGTCCAGGGTGTGTGCCACCAAGCCAAACTACTGGCCCCCAACCTTACTATTTTTAATCATTAAATTTTTTAACATAATCATATTTCATGCTGTCTGTATTAATAGCATAAACAGTATGCTTAATGTAATAATGTTAAAGGTAAAACATAATAAATTAATAACTAAAATTCCTTTTTTATTAGTTATATAGCATTACTACAATTTTATGAGAAAAATTACCTAGAATGTTTATTTTAGAGTTCAAGTAATCCATTTTGATAAATATATCAACCTACATCATTTATTTGAACACATTTTAAACTATTTTTTTCAGGAATGAAAATACATATATATTTGTTGTAAATGAAATTTATGACTTGGGGCAAGGGAAAGAGAAAAGGGGGAGGGGGTAACAGTGTTTACAAGAAATGTACTCATTACATATGTAACAGCAATCTCTTTGTATATCACCTTGACAACAAATTTTTTGAAAAGTACAAGTTTATATGTCTACTTTGGGCAGAATTTTTTTTTGCCAGTACTGGGCTTAGACTCAGGACCTGAGCACGATCCTTGTTTTTGTTTTTGTTTATTCTTAAGGTGCAAGTTCTATCACATGTGCCACAGCACCACTTTTATTTTTTTTATCTGTGTTGTCCTGAGGAATTGAACTTGGGTCTTCATTCATGCTCGGCAAGAACTCTTCCACTGGGTTTAACTTATGGCCCCAGTGGGAAGGAAGATTTCCATAAAATATGTAGGAAATATGTACACTAAGGAAAAGCCATCAAAAAGAGAAGAAAAATTATATACTTAGATAACGACATGCCAGTATTATGGCAGATTTCGGTAATTCTAGCTTCAAGAGTGGCCTATTTGGACCGGGAGTTGGCTGGCTGAAGTAAAGTGCTATCCTTGAGCAAGCCCTAGGACAGTGCTCTGGCCATGAGTTGAAGGCATAGGACATGGAAAAAATAGTAATTTAATGCCCGTGACTGGTGGCTCACCCTGGTAATCCTAGCTACCCTGGAGGATCGAGGTTCAAAGACGGCCCAGGCATAAAAATCTGTGAGAATCTTATTTCCAAATAATCCAGAAAATTCAAAATGACAATGTGCCTCAAGTGGTAGAGCTCTTGCCTTGAGCTGAAGAGCTTAAGGTAAACATCCAGGCCCAGAGTTGAAGCCCCATGAGTGAAAAAAAGAAAAAGAAAAAGAAAGCCCTTATCTAAGGCTGGAGTGCACACTAGTGGTAGTTTGCTTGCCTAGTATGCTCAAAGCCCTGTGTTCAATTACTCTGTACCACTTACACGAAAAAAAAGCTGGAAATGATCTCATAAGGTTGGGTTCTGAGGATCACAGTTCAAAGCCAGGCCAGACACTAAAGTGCATGAAACTGTTACTTCCACTTAAGCACCAGAAAACCAGAAGTGACACTGTGGCTCAAGGTGTTTAAGGTTGTAGCCTTGAGCTGAAGAGCCCAGGGACACTGCCCAGGTGCACAATTAAAGTCTTACAACCAAAAGAGACAGAGAGAGAGAGAGAGAGAGAGAGAGAGAGAGAGAGAGAGAGAGAGAGAGAGAGAGAGAGAGAGAGAGACAGAGACAGAGACAGAGAGACAGAGAGACACAGAGAGAGACAGAGAGAGAGACAGACAGGCAGACAGACAGAGACAGACAGAGACAGAGAGACAGAGACAGAGACATCAAACAGTCAGGCACTGCTGGCTGAAGCATGTAATTCTAGGTACTATGGAAGCTGAGATTGGAGGATCTTGGTTCAAAGCCCAAAGTCAGCCTGGACACATATGTTTGTGAGACTTACATCACCAATTAACTACCAGAAACCAAAAATGGAGCTGTAGAGGAAGAGCGCTAGCCTTGAGCTGAAGAGCTCAGGGACAGTGTCCAGGCCCAAAGTCCAAGCACCATGACGAATCAATAATAAAAAAAGAAGATAGCTAATAGTAATGATGAATAATTTTGGGCTGGGAGTTTGGCCTAGTGGTAGAGTGCTTGCCTAGCATGCACGAAGACCTGGGTTCAATTCCTCAATACCACATACATAGAAAAATGATGAAAGTGGTGCTGAGGCTAAAGTGGTAGAGCCCTAGCCTTGAGAAAATATAAGGACAGTGCTCAGTCCCTGAGTTCAAGCCCAGGACTGGCCAAATCAAAGGTAGTACAGCACTGGCATTGAACTGAAGATCTGAGGAACAGCCCAGGCACAGAGTTCAAGCACCGCAAACAACAACAACAAAATCTATGCAATGGCAGTGGTGGTTTTAAGCTAAGCAAAAATAGAGTAGAGACTGGTAAAATATGTATTTGTGTGTAAGCAAAATAGCCAGACTTATGCATTAGAACAGGATAGCAACTTGAAAAAAAATTTTGTTTTCCATCTCACTAGGTCCTGTCTCTTAATTTATTCAAGTAAGTAAAATGCTGGGTTTTATAATCGTTGCTCTGAATATTAGAAAATCATAATATCTCTCATTAACCAACAAAGACCAGGAACTGGGGCTTCGTTCAAATGGCAGAGTATCAGGCAAGAGAAGAAAAAATTGAAGTAAGAACTTGAAGTTCTTGATCCAGATCCTGCATAGTAACAGAGCAGCAGCCTGGTGATGGTACCTCACACCTATAATCTTAGCTACTCAGGAGGCTAAGATCTGAGAATCAAAGTTTAAAGCCAGCCAAAGTACCCAGTTAACTGCCAGAAAAACCAGAAGTGGCACTGTGGCTCACAGATTAAAGCACTAGGCTTGAGCTGAAGAGCTCAGGGACAGTGCCCATGCCCAGATTTCAAGCCCCACAATTGACAAAAATCAAACAAGCAAACAAAACTCACAAAGAAGCCTGCAGACCACAGTGGTTCTGCTGAGTCTCTTCTCTATGGGGATCAGGAAATATTTCACTTTTTCTGTCTCTTCCCATCTCAACATTCATACTAAAATAAGACTGTGTTGAAAGTTTCAATTTATAAAAATGTTTTTCATGAAGCACCCTGAAATATTCCTCGCTTATATCTCAATTGAAGATAGTTGATTTGGGGCTGCATTGGTAGAGTGCTAGCCTTGAGCAGAAAAGGTCAGGGATAGATCTGAAGTACTCAGTTGAAGACCCAGTGCCAACACACAAAAGAAATTATGCACTTTATACATATTTTCTAATTTCTTAATGAATTTTTCAGTCTGTATAAATATAGGGTACATTCCTTGTTACTTAAGTAAGATTGCTCTTTTTTTTTTCTTTTTGCCAGTCCTACGGCTTGGACTCAGGGCCTAGACATTTTCATTGGACTCGCTTGCCCAAGGTGAGTGCTCTGCCTCTTGACACACAGCGCCACTTCTAGCTTTTTTCTGAGTATGCGGTACCGGTGAATAGAACCTAGATCTTCATGCATTCTAGGTGAGCACTCTACCATTAGGCTACATTCCCAGGCAGTGAGATTCCGCTTACAGTCATTGTATGTTCACAGAGTTTGATCTCACACACTGTAGGGCCCTGGTTGGCTTTGACCTGTGATCCTAAGCCCTGAGCCTCATAAGTAACTGAAATTAAGTTGTGAGCCAGCATGATGGCTTCCATTCTTTTTTCTACAAAAATATATGTAGTTATCTAAAATATATCTATAGCTGAAAAAAGTGTATCTCTCCCAAACAAATCTTCAAAGAAACAACCATCCTATTAAAAGGTGGGCTAAAGACTTAAAAGAGTATTCTCTGAAGAAAAAATTAAAATGGGCTTTAGACACATGAAGAAATGCTCCATTTCTAGCAATAAGGGAAATGAAAATCAAAACAACTTTGAGATTCCACCTGACTCCAGTCAGAATGGCCATTATCAAAAAATCTAATAAGAGATACTGGTGGGAAGTGACCAGGGGGGATCACACCTACACTGTTGGTGTGAGTGTAAACTCGTTCAACCACTAGGGAAAGCAGTGTGGTGGTTCCTCAAAAGACTGAACATAGAGCTCCCCTATGATCCAGCAAATCCACTACTTGGCATCTACCCAATTGTCCAGAAAAAAGGACATACTAAATCCACTAGCACAATGATGCTCATTGCAGCACTATTTACCATAGCAAAGCTATGAAACCAACCCAGATGCCACTCGGTAGATGACTGAATCAAGAAGATGTGGTACTTATACACAATGGAATGCTATGCTGCCATCAGAAGGAATGACATCGCCCCATTTGTAAGGAAATGGAAAGACTTGGAAAAAATCATATTAAGTGAAGCAAGCCAGACCGAAAGAAACATAAGCTCAATGGTTTCCCTCATTTGTAATAATTAGTTCACATCTAGGACTCTCCTAGCAGAAGATTACAATAACTCAAAAACCTAGGTATATAAGGTCATATAGGATGAGACTAAATGAAAGGATCTCTATGATATGAGAACAAGAGCTATATCTTGTGTCATCGTTGCTCTTAATCTTGTGTGATTTTTGTCCTTGATCTACTATGTTATTTCTCATCTCTTATTTTGCCCTTTGGTTAATGTCAGATTGTTACTGTATCTGATTTTTTCCCTGGCATAATGTATATATGTTTATTTGTTTATGTCAAATAGGAAAGGGAAGGGGGGAAACAAGATGATTGGGAAGGGGAGGGGAGAGGGAACTGGGGACAAAAACATGTGGAGTGGAATAAATGTGTGAGAAGTAATGCAGTCCACTACCTGTAAATGTAATCGTAACCCCTCTATACATTACCCTGAAAATAAAAAAGAGACTATAATAATATCTGTAGAAAATGAGGCTGGATGATGGAAACAACCAGATGCCCTACTACAAAAAATTTGATACACGCACACACACACACACACACAATGGAATGATACATAGCCAACCGACAAGATAAAATAATGGCATTCTCGGGGAAGTGGATGAAAAGGAAAAAAAATCATATTAAGTGAAGTTAGCCAAACTCAAAGGAACATAGGCCCAAGAGTCTCCCTCATTTGTCAAATTCAGTAGAAACCTTGGGCTCTGCTACCAGAGATTTACAATAGAACAAAATCTAGAGACATCATGACAAATAGTATGACACTACATGTAAGGACCTCCAAGATAAAGAAACAAAACTCATATAATGAGTGATTGTTGTCCTTAATGAACTATGTGATCTCTTATCTCTTTTGCTATCCCTTGGTTATATCATATAGTTACAATATTTCACCTTGTTTTCTGATATATTTCATATGTGCCTAATTGGTTATTTGAAATTGGATAGGGAAGGGGGAAATGAACATGAGTGGGGGTAGGGGAAGGGAAATGGGGACCATATCATTTCATGGGGTATCAAAGTATGAGAAGTAATGCACCTTCTATCTGGTGAATATAATGTAACCCTTCTATAAATTACAATAAAAATAAATGCATAACAAGAAGATCTGTACAGAAAAAATAATAATGGCATTTTTGGGGTAGTGGATGAAATTAGAGTGAATCCTGTTGAGTGAGATAAGTCAAGACCAAGGAACAAAAGGTACATGGTATCCTTAATATATGGATATTAGTTTCAAACAGTAGTACAGCGATGATTGAATAGTTGATACCCAAAGTTCTGGACATAATTTTGGAGATATAAACATAACTACATAGACATAAAAATCTAGGATAGACTATACACTCTATAGACATGTGTTTTATTATAGATTAATCTGTATCTATGACATACAAAGACTCAGCTTAATTTTTACTATATTCTAAAATCTATGTGCCAGTGATTGTATAGCGATTCCCTTCTTGAATACTTGTTGGTTAAACATGACATTTGAAATATGATGTAAAATTCAATGTTAATAATTTTTTGAAAAAAAGAGGCTAGAGGTAAATAACACTAATGTACTTGCTCTAAGTGGTACAGAAATTTTCTTAATGAATCAAGGGGTTTTATTACATCTTTATGCAATTATTTTAGTTCTGAGTGTTCTACACTCAATGATACTTCTGGAAAGATGATATAGCTGACTGTGTAGATGGTATGAAGACATACTGGCCTAAATGTAGAATAAAGCATTGGTAAGTGGCTGTTAGCTGTCCAGATTCTACTGGAATATGTGGAATGAATTTATTAAGCAATGCAGGCTCTTAGTCAGTTCAGGATCAAGATTATGTTGTTCCATGAGATGAATGAGGAAAGATCAGAAAAATCTACTAAGATATCCAGATATACTTTTGACACTAAGGTATCTGGACTCCTTTTTTTTTCTTTCTTGGTGGGGACCTTGAACTTTGGACCTGGGCAAGGTCTCTTAGTTCTTTTTCCTCAAGGCTAATGCTGTACCAGTTTTAGCCACAACTCCACTTAGTTTTTGGGTGGATAAGTGGAGAGAAGAATCTTACAGTTTTTTTGTTTTCGTTTTTTTGCTTGCAAAGGCTTTGAATCACCGTCTGCCTGGCTAGTAGAATGACAATTATGACCCTCCAGCGCCTGGCTAGTGATTTTTTGAAAATTGGACTTTCTTCCAAATCACGTAACTGGTTCCTAGCAAAGTTTTGAAGCCTAACTTAAATGTGACAGATTTTTGTCAGTTGAAGACACTCTGTGCTGAACGTTAGAAATCTACCAGCAGAGTCACAGTGGCAGTTCCAGTTTTTGTTTATGTGGTGCTGAGGAATGGAATCCAGGGTTTCATACATGCTAGGCATGCTTCATTTTCAGCCCAAGGTTTTATGTTTTGTTTTTTCAGTGTTGTTGCTTCTAAGGTACTGTATGATGTTCTTTCATTTTCTTTGCTTTTTACCTCTTTTCTTCTTTTTCCCTTTAGTTTTATTCTCTGTAGTCACTGTGTTGAATTCGGGTACCCTGTGTCTTGAACATAGGTTTATGTGATTTGGGGAATGGAGAGGGTATAATAAAATGGTAAAAAAAAAAAACAAAGGAAAAAGGGTGAACCAATTGAACAGTGATACTTGGAAGACACTAAACGGAAATGAACTGAACAATCTGGGTGGAGAGGGGGCTGAGGGTAGGAAAACAGAGAAAAAGGAGGGAGGGGATAACAATTTTCTTAAGAAATGTGTTCATTACTTATGTAACCGTATGCCAACTATATATTGACTTAACAAAAAAAATTAACTTAAAAAATAATTTAGCCGGGTATGGTGTCTCACACTTGTAAATGTAGCTACTCAAGATCCAATGGGATCCAAGGATAGCTGTTCAAAGTCAGCCTGGGCACTGAAGTCCATGTGACTCTTATCTCCAATTAACCACCAGAAAACCAGAAGTGGCCCTATGGCTCAAGGGATAGGGCAGTAGTCTTGAGATGAAAAGTTCAGTGACAAGACCCAGGTGCAGAATTGCAGTCCCATGACTTGAATGATGAATGATACTAGCCAGGCTCTGTGCGCTCACACTTGGAATCCTATCTACAGAGAATCAGGTTTGAATTCAGCCCAAACAAATTGCATGATATTCTGATTTACAGTTCATTACCAAAAATCTGGAAGTGGAGGTGTGGATCAAGTGGTAGAACACTAGCCTGAAGCAAAAAAAGAATATTTAAGGACAGTTCCCAGGCCCTGGGTTCAAGTCCCAGGACTTGCATAAAACAAACAAAATGTGACACTGAGTCCTCCATCATTTGGTGTTATAGTTCAATATTCTTGATATGCGTCTTAGAAATTAAGTCCCTAGCAAATACTCTCCCCTGAAATTCTGCTTCATAGCTGATTCATAGAATTTCAGCATCATTACTATCACCTTCCAGTTAGCATAGCAGTCTACTATTGAAAATTTGAAGAAAATTTTGAGCAATCCTAATAAATCTGTGTATCATCTGCACACACCTCAAATCAGCAGCAGCTATGTTTTACTATTATCTAAATGTATTTAATCCCTTCTTGAGTTAATGAGCCTTAAAGAGTAAAACATATGAAATAGTTATGAAACTAACAGTCACCATTCTTCTACCTAATATTGGAATATAAGTTTATAAATGCAAGGACTATTCTGAAGTGTGCAGAAGATAGCTTCTAATTATAATATTCTCATGAAGTATAGTTTTTAAGAAACATGTTGCTTGCTTTGGGAAAGCAAAGGCAAGGAAAAATGATATAAGTAAGTTCCCTATTTATCAGAAGGAAAATACTATGGGGTTTAGATCAACTTCATTCATTCCGTGCTGATGAAACAAATATTTGCAATTCCTGAGGCCAATCACTTCATTGTGATGCACAATCAGCCAGCTTAGATCAATCTCCCAAAAAAGGAAAGGAACAAATGAGAAGCAATTAAGGTTTCCAAAATGAACCAGGTGGTGGTGGCAGCTCACACTTGTAATTCTATTTACTCAAGGCCTGAAATCCAAGGATCTGGATTAAGTCTGTCTGTTATGAAAATATTCCTGTCTGAAACATCATCTCTGTTATCTCAGCCCAGCTGATACACTCTGCCCAACAGGTTCCAAACACCAAAGTACATCGCCTATCTGAAATACTAGCAAACGTACTCACACATTATTTCCACTTTGGGAGATAGTTGAAACATGTACCAGAAACATTTCCCTGGCTTCAGAGTGGAAGTGGAAATATATACTCACTAGAAGCCCATCTAGTAAATTACAGTCAATCATCTTTCCTCACATCTTGTTAGTTAAATTGAAAAATGAGTGTTTGGATCAGAAGCGATGTGTATGAGCATACAGTTTGTAAAAGTACTGTAATCCTAGCTACTCAAGATAAGCTGAGACCTGAGGATTCCAGTTCAAAATCAGCCATGCAATAAATTCCATAAGACATTTACCTCTAATTATCCAGCAAAAAACAGAGCGTTGAATTGTGCTTAAAATACCACAGGCCTAAGCTTTGCATAAAAGTGCTAAGGGTTAGCATTCAGGATACCCACTCTCTCCACTCCTTTTTAACATAGTACTAGAATTACTAGGCAGTGCAATAAGCAAGAAGCAAGCATAAAGGGGATCCAAGTAGGAAAAGAGGAAAGAAAACTATCCCTCTTGGCAGATGACATGATTCTGTATTTAAAGAATCCTATAGACTCTACTCCCAAGCTCCTTGAGCTGATTCAAAGCTTTGGAATGGTAGCAGGCCATAAAATCAACCCTCACAAATCAACTGCCTTACTTTACGCCAAAACTGAGAGGAACGAGGCAATAATCAGGAAAGAAACTCCTTTCACAATAGCCTCAAAGAAAATAAAGTACCTATCTATTAGCTTAAGTAAGAATGTAAATGACTGTTTAGATGAAAACTTTAAAAACCTAAAAAAGGAATTTAAAGCAGAACTACGGAAAAACCTCCCATGCTCCTGGATGGAAGAATCAACATTGTGAAAATGACAATCTTGCCAAGGGCTATCTACAAATTCAATGCAATATCCATCAACATCCCAATGTCATTCTTTAAAGAAATAGAAGAGGCAATTCAAAATTTCATATGGAATAACAATACACCCCGTATAGCAAAAACACTTCTTATCAGAAAGAACAGCGCTGGAGGAATTTCAATTCCAAACTTTAGACACTATTACAGAGCTATAATTCTCAAAACAGCTTGGTTCTGGCACAAGAACAGGCCTGAAGTCTAATGGAATAGAACTGGGGACCCAGATATTAAACCACAGACCTATGGCCACCTAATCTTTGACAAGGGAGCCAAAAAAATAGAATGGAAGAAAGATAGCCTCTTCAACAAGTTGTGCTGGCAGAACTGGTTAAGCACCTGCAGAAAACTAAAGTTGGATCCTTCTTTGTCACCTTGCACTAGAATTAACTCCAAATGGATCAAAGACGTGGAGGTAAAAGCTGACACACTGAAAAGTTTACAGGAAGGAATAGGAGATACACTAGACCTCCTTGGCACAGGTCGAAACTTTCTTAATAAGGACCAAGAATCACAACAAATCAGAGAAAGGCTGGATAAGTGGCACTGCATTAAACTGCAGAGCTTTTGTATGGCAACGGATATAGCTAGTAAACTAATCAGGAAGCCTACAGAGTGGGAGAAGGTTTTTGAAAGAAAGATGGATTAATTCATAGAATCCACAAATAAAAACGTGACCAAACTCCAGCAAATGTCCAAAGAAAATAAAGCTACTGAGCTAACCACTCAAAAGGAAATCAAGGAGATAAAGAAATCCATACATGATCTAAAACAAGAGATGCTAGGCATAAAAAGTGAGCAATTAGAAGCAAGGGAGATGAAAAATAAAGTAGATAGCTTTGATAGCAGGTAAGACAATGCAGAGGAGAGAATTTCCGGGGCTGAAGATAATTCAGGTATTATGGAGAAAGAACAGAAAATAAGTCAATCCAAATCTAGGAAATATGAGAGAGCGCTTCAGGAGGTCCAAGATACAATTAGGAAGCCTAATTTAAGGCTAGTTGGTATTGAGGAGGGCGTGGAGAAAGATGTCAATGGTATTGGAAATATACTTCAGGGAATCATCTCAGAGAATTTCCCAAATATCCAGAAGGGCAGGCTCATCCACATACGAGAAGCTTTTAGAACCCCAAACAGACCTGACCAGAAAAGAACATCCCTCCGCCATATTGTGATCCAAACTGGATCAACAGAAACGAAAGAAAAGATCCTAAAGGCAGCCAGGGAAAAGGGATCAGTAACCTACAAAGGCAAACCAATCAGAATAACCCCAGATTTCTCAGCAGAGACCATGCAATCACGAAGTGACTGGAAGCATATATGTCATGCCCTTAAATCAAATAACTACCAACCAAGAATACTGTAGCCAGCTAAGCTCTCATTCATAACTGAGAGAACAAGAAAAACATTCGATTCCAGGGAAAAGCTGCAACAATATGTCGAAACAAAACCAACACTACAGAGAATTCTCAAAGATGTTCTATACATAGAAAACCAAAATAAATTCAATATAGGGAAAGAAATGGCACGTAAACAGCATACTAACTAAGGACCACAAGAACTGTCAAGACACAGGCCCTACTAAAAGCTTTTTAAAATGGTAGGAACTAATAAATATCTCTCAATCCAAACTCTCAATATCAATGGACTTAACTCTCCAATTAAACTGCATAGGCTGTCTAGTTGGATCAAAAAGCAAGAGCTATCGTTCTGCTGTCTTCAAGAGACACATCTTACCCAAAAACAAACACCTTTTGAAAGTGAGGGGTTGGAATAAACTCTATCAGTCTAACTGCCCCCATAAACAGGCTGGAGTTGCCATCCTCATATCAGATACAATAGACTTCAAACTAAAATTAGTAAGAAAAGACATAGAAGGTTACTACATACTACTAAAGGGATCTTTCCTCCAGGAAGACATAACGATCCTAAATATTTACACACCCAATCCCGGAGCTCCAAACTTCATCAAGCAAACTTTACTTACACTGAAACCATACATAGATCGAAATGCAGTGATTGTTGGTGAGTTTAACACACCACTCTCACTTATGGACAGATCAACAAGACAAAAACTCAACAGAGAAACCTTAGAACTGAAGAACTATATAGACCAACTAGATCTAACAGACATCTGCAGAATATTCCACCCAGTAACAACACAATATACGTTTTTCTCAGCAGCACGTGGAACATTTTCCTAAATAGACCACATCTTAGGCCATAAAACAAACCTGGACAGATTCAGAAACACTGAAATTACTCCATGCACACTCTCAGACCATAAAGACATCAAATTGGAGCTGAACACACATCTCCACCAACGAATACCCTGTAACTCATGGAAACTGAACAACACATTGTTGAATCAAAAACAATGGGTAATCGAAGAGATCAGAACAGATATCCAACTGTTTATGAAATTTAACAATAAGGAGCACACAAATATCATCTCCTTAGGGACACAACAAAGGCAGTACTCAGAGGAAAATTTATAGCGCTGAGTGCCTACAACAGCAAGTTGGAAAAATGGCAAACCAACTAGTTAATGTCTCACCTTAACCTCCTGGAAAAAGAAGCAACAAACCAACCCTAAACCCATTAGGAGAAAGAAAATTATTAAAATCAAAGCAAAATTAAATGATTTGGAATAAAAAAACTATAGAAAGAATCAACAAAACAAGGAGTTGGTTCTTTGAAAGAATTAACAAAATTGACAAGCCCTTAGCAAATCTTACCAAAAAAAGAAGAGAGCATATCGAAATAAACAAAATCGCAGATGAAAATGGTAATATCACGATAGAAATTACCAAGATCCAGAATATCATGAGGGAATACTTCTCAAACCATTACGCCAACAAATTTGAGAATCTAGAAGAAATGGATGAATTCCTAGACAATATTAACATACACACACTGAACCAAGAAGAGCTAACCCAACTCAATAGGCATATTTCAAGCTATGAAATAGAAATGGAAATTAGACAACTTCCACTTAAAAAGAGCCCAGGGCCAGATGGATTCACAGCTGAATTCTATAAGGTCTTCAAAGCAGAGCTCATACCAATTCTCCTCAAGCTCTTCAACGAAATTGAAAATGAAGGTTCTTTACCAAACTGATTTGGTGAAGCCAGCATATCCCTCATCCCCAAACCAGACAGAGATTCATCAAAGAAAGAGGACTATAGACCCATTTCTTTGATGAACATCGATGGAAACTTCTCAACAAAATACTGGCCAACCGTCTACAACAACTCATCAAAAAAATTATACACTATGATCAAACTGGATTCATCACAGGAGGCAAAGCTGGTGCAACATACACAAATCAATTAATATAATTCAACACATCAACAGGACCAGGGATAAAATCACATGATTGTCTCAATAGATGCGGAAAAGGCATTTGACAAGATCCAAAACCCCTTTATGTTAAAAGATGTGGAGAAACTAGGAATCCATGGAACATTTCTCAATGTAATAAAGGCTGTGTATGAGAAACCCACTGCTAATATTATACTTAATGGTGAAAATCAAAGGCCATTCCCTCTAAAATCAGGAACGAGACAAGGATGCCCACACATTCACTCCTATTTAACATAGTACTAGAATTCCTAGGCAGTGCAATAAGGCAAGAAGCAAGCATAAAGGGGATCCAAGTAGGGAAAGAGGAAATAAAACTATCCCTCTTTGCAGATGACATGATTTTGTATTTAAAGAATCCTATAGAGTCTACTCCCAAGTTTCTTGAGCTGATTCAAAGCTTTGGAAGGGTAGCAGGCCATAAAATCAACCCTCACAAATCAACTGCCTTACTTTATGCCAACACTGAGAGGAACGAGGCAATAATCAGGAAAGAAAATCCTTTCACAGTAGCCTCAAAGAAAATAAAGTACCTAGCAATTAGCTTAACTAAGAATGTAAAGGAGCGTTTAGATGAAAACGTTAAACCTTAAAAAAGTAAATTAAAGCAGTACTAAGGAAATGGAAAAACCTCCCATGCTCCTGAATTGGAAGAATCAACATTGTGAAAATGACAATCCTGCCAAGGGCTATCTACAAATTCAATGTAATAACCATCAACATACCAATGTCATTCTTTAAAGACATAGAAGAGGGAATTCAAAATTTCATATGGAATAATAAAAGACCCCGTATAGCAAAAACACTTCTTAGCAGAAAGAACAGCGCTGGAGGTATTTCAATTCCAAACTTAAGGCTCTATTACAGAGCTATAATTCTCAAAACAGCCTGGTACTGGCACAAGAACAGGCCTGAAGTCCAATGGAGTAGAACTGCGGACCCAGATATTAAACCACAGACCTATGGCCACCTAATCTTTGACCAGGGAGCCAAAAAAATAGAATGGAAGAAAGATAGCCTCTTCGACAAGTTGTGCTGGCAGAAATGGTTAAGCACATGCAGAAAACTAAAGTTGGATCCTTCTTTGTCACCTTGCACTAGAATTAACTCCAAATGGATCATAGACCTGGAGGTAAAAGCTGACACACTGAAAAGTTTACAGGAAGGAATAGGAGATACACTAGGCCTCCTTGGCACAGGTCGAAACTTTCTTAATAAGGACCAAGAATCACAACAAATCAGAGAAAGGCTGGATAAGTGGGACTGCATTAAACTGCAGAGCTTTTGTATGGCAACGGATATAGCTAGTAAACTAATCAGGAAGCCTACAGACTGGGAGAAGATCTTCACCAACCAAACAACGGACCAAGGCCTCATCTCTAAAATATATCAACAACTCAAAAAATTGAATCACTCCAGAACTAGCCTCCAAAGTAACACCCATCCCATTAAAAATGGGCCAAAGACTTAAAGAGAGTCTTCTCTGAAGAAGAAACAAAAATGGCCTATAGACACATGAAGAAATGCTCAACATCTCTAGTCATAAAAGAAATGCAAATCAAAAACAACTCTAAGATTCCATCTCACTCCAGTTAGAATGGCCAGGATCAGGAAAACGAATGACAACAGATGCTGGAGGGGACGTGGCCAGGAGGGATCACTACTACACTGTTGGTGGGAGTGCAAACTCGTTCAACCACTATGGAAAGCAGTGCAGCAGTGCCTCAAAAGGCTAAACATAGAACTCCCCTATGACCCAGCAATTCCACTACTTGGCATTTACCCAACAATCCAGAAACAAGGGCATACTAAACCCACTAGCACAACAATGTTCATTGCAGCACTATTCTCCACAGCAAAGATATGGAACCAACCCAGATGTCCCTCAGTTGATGAGTGGATCAACAAGTTGTGGTATTTGTACACAATGGAATTCTATGCTGCTGTCAGAAAGAATGACATCGCCCCATTTGTTAGGAAATGGAAAGACTTAGAACAAATCATATTAAGTGAAGTAAGCCAGACTCAAAGGAACTTAGGCTCAGTGGTTTCCCTCATTCTTCATTATCAGTAGAAACCTTGATCTCTACTAGCAGAGATTTGCAATAGAGAAAAGGCCGTATATAAGGCCATATAATGTGAAGCTAATTGAAAGGACCTCCAGGATATTGAAAGAAAAGCCACATAATGAATGATTGTTGTCCTTAACGTACTATGTTGTCTCTCATCTCCTTTGCTGTCCCTTGGTTATCCCATATTGGTATAGTATCTCACTTTGTTATCTGATATATTGAATTTATTTGTATTTGGATATTTGAAATTTGATAGGGAAGGGGGGAAAACCAAGACGGGTGGGGAGTGTGGGGTTGGAGGGAAATGGGTACCAAGACATGTGAAAGGGTATCAATGTATGTGAATTAATGCACCTTCTATCTGGCAAATATCATCTAACCCTTTTACTAATTACAATAAAAAAATGAAAAAAAAGAAAGTTGTAGTGTGTGGGGAGGATGATGGGGTCAAATACATTTCTTCTTAGAAATTTACCTCATCTGGTTGCCCTGGATTTTCCTGGCCTTCTTCTTAGAGAAAGTTCTGTTATACTGGATTTGTGGCTTGGCAATGATCTAGCATGTACATCTTCGAGTAAGACATCCACAACTTCCATGCCTGAGACTCGAGTTTCCTGACCTTTTCAACAGCACAGCAACATCTTTCTTCCTCCTGAGCCACAGGCCAAGTGAGCTGGCTTGAGCTGGTTTTTAGTTACAGTGGCTTGGTTACCAGGGTTCCATATTCTGTTCCATTGTGAGGGAGGCAGGGTCACCTTTCAGGGCCCAATGACCAAAGATCCTTGCTCACAAAAGACCTCACCAAAGACATACTGGAGGTTGAATCTCTCCTCCAATCTCACAATATACATGTGGATGTAGTATACAGCACACCTTATTTGTCCAATCCCAATGTCTTCCACTAGGCCCAACTAACAGTCTGGTCTCAGGCTCAAGGAGCCTTTCTTAGGTAAGATCCAGACTTAAGGGTCAATATTGCCCTCATCCTTTACAAAACATTTGCTCCACAGTGCCTTCTCTGCCTGCATTTTGCCCCTTGTCGAATTTTTTTTTGTTTTTGCTAGTCTTGGGACTTGACCTCAGAGTGTGAACATTGTTCTTGGGCTTTCTTTAGGCTTTAGCTGTCCCACCAAGCCACAGCACCACTTGCAGCGTTTTCTCTGTATGTGGTAATGAGGAATCAAACCTGAGGCTTATTGCTTTGTAGCCAAGTACTCTACCACTAGGTGAAACACACAGGGCATCTTGCACATATTTTTGACGTCAATCTACTAGGATATTATTAGGGTTCTGTATCATAATCAATTTTTTCCTGATGATTAGCTTTGCTGTCATGTGTAAAAAATGCAAGAGGGAAAAACAGAGAAGAATTAGTGAAATTAAAAAAAAGCATTAGACACAGTTAACTGTTCATTCTTTGTAGGAGAAAGGATATTTGGATATGATGATGATGATGATGACTTTATAATTACTATGTCAGGGTTGAGAGTTTGGCATAGTGATAGAGTGCTTTCCTAGCATCCATGAAGATCTGGGTTTGATTGCTCAGTATCACATAGATAGAAAATCTAGTTGTGGCACTGTGGCTCAAGTGGCAGAGGGCTAGACTTGAGAAAACCCGAGGACAGTGCTCAGGCCCTGAATTCAAGCCCCAAGACTGGCAGAAAGATAAAAGAAAATAAAAATGCTTTTTACGAGCTAATTCACTCACAGCATTTGCTTCTGAAATCTTCGCTTCTGCATCTTGTGAAATACCCCTTTCCCTCAATGTAGACAAGAAAAACAGGTCCTTCCCATGGTCCACTCTGAGGCCACTGGTGGGCTATGAGCTAGTCGTGCAGCAACACATAAGTTTTATTCTAATACTTTCCAAACTTTGTACTCAAATATGCTACCTACTAACCAACTTAGGTCAGTTATCCTTATGCTATACCTTTTCTTCATTACTACAATATTCTTACACTCCTCCGTTAATCCTCTTGCACCTCCCCTGACCTCTCTCATCCTTTTTTTCTATCTCTGGACCTCTGCTCGTCTTTCAACCCTTCTACTGCACGGATCTACACTTGATGGCTGTTGAGCAATATTGGATATGTAGGTGGTTAATTATTCTCTAGGCTCAGAGGGACTTAAAGACAATAGAGATTGGATTGAGAGGCTTATTGTTTTGGGTATAAATCGCTTATCAGTGGTTGTATTAGACTGGTCTGTAAGTGCACAAAAAGAAAGAGTGATAATACCAATCAAAACTTGTGAACATCTAGTGTCTGCCAGCTACAGAGGTCTAGGTTGGTTATATCTGAAAAACTATAATCGTATTTAGTAGTAATCTTGCTCCCATTTTCAAATGGGCAGAACAAGAAACTCAAGAAAAATGTCAAATCAAGAAACAACATCCCCCACCCAATGTAAACAGACAATGCAACAGTCAATGGCAAACCTAGAGGAGAGTCTTCCAAGTGCTACACAAATGAAATTGATAAACATCATTAATGAAAAATGTGAAAATATAAAGAAAGAGATAATGGTGGAAGCCATAGCTGCACAAGAGGAAAGCAAAAACAAGGTGGTAAGTGAAAAAGAAGAAGCCATAAAGGAGGCCATAATAAAGGTTTTTCAAAGAAAGATGGATGAATTCATAGAATCCACAAATAAAAACGTGACCAAACTTCAGCAAATGTCCAAAGAAAATAAAGCTACTGAGCTGACCACTCAAAAGGAAATCAAGGAGATAAAGAAATCCGTACATGATCTAAAACAAGACATGCAAGGCATCAAAAGTGAGCAATTAGAAGCAAGGGAGATGAAAAATAAAGTAGATAGCTTTGATAGCAGGTTAGACAATGCAGAGGACAGAATTTCCGGGGCTGAAGATAATTTAGATAATTATAAAGAACAGAAAATGAGTCAATCCAAATCTAGGAAATATGAGAAAGCACTTCAGGAGGTCCAAGATACAATTATGAAGCCTAATTTACGCCTAGTTGGTATTGAGGAGGGCGTGGAGAAAGAGGTCAATGGTATTGGAAATATACTTCAGGGAATCATCTCAGAGAATTTCCCAAATATCCAGAAGGGCAAGCCCATCCAGATACGAGAAGCTTTTAGAACCCCAAACAGATCTGAACAGAAAAGAACATCGCACCGCCACATTGTGATCCAAACTGGATCAATAGAAACAAAAGGAAAGATCCTAAAGGCAGCCAGGGAAAAGGGATCAGTAACCTATAAAGGCAAACCAATCAGAATAACCCCAGATTTCTCAGCTGAGACCATGCAACCACGAAGTGACTGGAAGCATATATGTAATGCCCTTAAATCAAATAACTACTAACCAAGAATACTATAGCCAGCTAAGCTCTCATTCATAACTGAGGGAACAATAAAAACATTCCATTCCAGGGAAAAGCTGCAACAATATGTCGAAACAAAACCAACACTACAGAGAATTCTCAAAGATGCTCTATACATAGAAAACCAAAATAAATGCAATATAGGGAAAGAAAAGGCACCTAAACAGCATACCATCTAAGGATCACAAGAACTGTCAAGACACAGGCCCTACTAAAAGCTTTTAAAAATGGTAGGAACTAATAAATATCTCTCAATCCTAACTCTCAATATCAATGGACTTAACTCTCCAATTAAACTGCATAGGCTGTCTAGTTGGATCAAAAAGCAAGAGCCATCGTTCTGCTGTCTTCAAGAGACACATCTTACCGAAAAACAATCATCTTTTGAAAGTGAGAGGTTGGAATAAACTCTATGAAGCTAACTGCCCCCATAAACAGGCTGGAGTTGCCATCCTCATATCAGATACAATAGACTTCAAACTAAAATTAGTAAGAAAAGACAAAGAAGGTTACTATATACCACTAAAGGGTCTTTCCTCCAGGAAGACATAACGATCCTAAATATTTACACACCCTTTTGAAGATTCTCAAAAGATTGAAGATACTGCCAGTGTAAGTTAGATTCCGGCATTCATATTAAATAATGCAATGAGTAGGGATTTATATTTGAAATATCACTGTTGACAAAATCTAACACACATTTGCTTAGTATTTGCTTTTGATTTCCCAAGAAGTTCAGTACAAGCTAACATGTGTGGCATATATCGACTGGGAGAAATGATTCAGAATATGTGACTCATTTGAACAGGAGTTAGTGAAAGATACAGAAGCAGGATACCCATATTGTTATAATTTGTATCTTTTTCATATTTTGTGTTTGTTATTAATTCCATTTGTAGTGTACATTTCTAGGTAAAAACTTTTAAAATATTTCCAAACAATTTGTTATTTCAACAGCAAAAAACATTTATATGCCTGATAAAATTCACAGAATCCAAATTTTTCCATATTATTTTTGTTTTTTGGTTTTTTTTTGGTGGGTCATAGATCTTGAACTCAGCCTAGGTACTATCCCTGAGCTCTTCAACTCCAGTCTACCACCTTACCCTGGAGCCAAGCCCCACTTCCCATTTTCTAAAGGTAAATTGGAGATAAGAGTCTCAGGTCTTTTTGTGCCAGGATGGCTTTAAACCTTGATCCTCAGATCTCAGCCTCCTGAGTAGCTAGGATTATAGAAGTGAGCCACCACCCCATCATGCTCAGCTTTCTGGTTTTTTTTTAAACAAGCCCTTTGGCTGGAACTCGGTCTGAGCACTGTCCTTCAGCTTTCCTCAAGCCTAGTGATCTTCTACTTGAGCCACAGCACTACTTCTGGTTTTTTCTGTGTATGTGGTACTGCGGAATTGAACCTTCGTCTTCATACAAGCACTCTACAACTATGCCAAACTCCCAGCCCCTCCACATTACTTTTTATGATAGATCTTTCCATGCATCCAGGATGGCTAGAAATCCTTCTTGAGTTTCCCAAGATCAGGGAGTATAGGTGTGTCCCATCCTGTGTGGCTACATAACCATTGTTTAGGGTACAGTTCTCTCTTCATTCTACCCATCTAGAGCAATTTTCATCTTCCATGTATAATCATTAAACATTCAGCTCCTGTTCCTCTCTACTCCATTCTCTTGAACCATCGTGCTTTTTGGCTCTAAGGGTTTGTTGATCCTTGGAAGCTCTGGAAGGGAAAACATACCCTAGCTCTTCCTTTATGACTGCTGTATTTTTAGTATACTGTAATCAAGATTCATCTGTAAAATATAGTAAAATGTTCTTCCTTTTCAATGCATTGTTTTGCATATTTCTATCTTTTGATTATTATTAATAGTTGTGAATGGATTCTCCACATATTTGTTCTAGTCTCTGCTTTCTCTTCCGTTAGGTACAAATCTAGAAATAGAAGTGTTGGACCATATTTCTATGTAATTCTATATTTAGTACTTTTTTAGCACTCTCCACGCAATTTTTGATTGTTTTATATTCCTTGCAGAACTATTCCAAAGTTGTACTTCTTCTCACTACCTTCCCAGTAATAGTTAGACTTTGAAAGTTGTTTTTTTGTATGCGTGTGTGTGTGTGTGTTTGTGTGTGTGTATGTGGATCTTTTTGTTTAAAACTATATTTATATTAACATATTTAAAGTAATGATTTCATTGTAATTTTAATTTTTCTCATGACTGTTAATATTGAACTTCTTTCTACATTTTGAACAACTATTTCTATATATTACTTTTAGAAAATCCTCTCCAATCTCCAATTTTTTCCCTTTTTTTGTGGGGTAGTGGGCAAAGTCATGGGGCTTGCACCTTGGGCCGTGAGCTCTTTAGTTTAAGGCTATTGTCCTACCCTGAGTATTGCCCCTCAGTTCTTCTGCTCACAGCTCCCTACCCCTCTTCCCATTATATACAGAACAAAGGTCA